>NC_142312.1:21165757-21317272 GCF_054855325.1 Carica papaya | reverse complement strand
TCTATGATTATTGTTCTGGATGATCATTTTCCCTGTAATACACATTTTAAGGTAATCATATGATAAATATAAGAACCTCATAATTAAGTCATTTACAACTTGATTACAAAATTCAAAAAATAAAAACAAATGATTAAAAATTTTAAGGGAAAAAAAAAAAAAAAAAAAAAAAAAAAGAGTGAAGCCTTTAATACAATGAAATAATAAACTTCAAATTTCTAAAAGAATAAAAATGATTCAATTCCATTAAAATGACTATTTTACACACAATTATTGATATTTTAAATTAATCATATGATGATTGTTTAGAAAAAAATCAATTAAAGAAACTAGATTGTTTCACTGACAAGATGGCAGTAACACATGTTGTGAATGAAGAAAGACAAAAGAGCAAAGACCCGAGAATGCTAGCACTTTGAACTCACATTGTTTCAGGAAAGCTCTAACCATCCTTTTCTTTTGATATCCGGCTAAATCATCTTAAGCCTCTTTCTTACCTATCATGTGTATATAGACGTCTCCTTTGTTCACTCTTTATAAATTTATGCTAATCCAAAAACACAGAAGAAGAGAGCTTTTGTGTGTGGTTTCTAGGAAGAATAAAAACAAAAAACAAAAACTCTTTTGTTCAACTGTTATATTCTTCATAAGATTTGTTTCCATAAAGACATCAATTCTTGATCAAGGCTTTGGTTTGAATGTAGTTTGAAACAAATGCAAGTGGATAAGGAATCATAGACTTTTCGAAAGAGTTTGGCACCTGAATCAGTTTGGTTAATGGCTGTAATAGCAGAGAGTCTATTTATAATCATATACTTCTTCAACTATAAATCCATTACATAACATTTCAAAAAAACAAAGGTATAATGTACGGAAAGACTAAAAGAATGGAGTAAATACACAGTTGTATAGAATAGATTCACACAAGTAAAAGTAATACAGGAAATATATAACTTTGATATTATATATAAAGACCTAACTGATCACTATCACCACCCCATGGTTGTAGCTGCTATCTTTGCATTCACTTCATCAAACAATCAAATAACAAAAGGACTGTAAAAACACAATTTTGTGATGGTAACTTTTAGCAAGAGATTAATCAAATATTAACTTTGTGATCTTCATCTTTCTCCTCCAAGCCTTTACTTACATCAGATAACTCTGCTTCCTCTTTCATCAACCCATTGTCTGCAACCCTAATATTCCTCAGTTCATCCACAGCAGGACCATAAGCCCAGCTGCAGAGCAGGAAATAGAGCACATTGAGGAAACTCAGTAGAGCAAGAAGCCAGTAGTAGTAATCATAGTGACCCTTGTTAATGTTATCTGAAACCCAGCTCTCTTTACCCCCTTTTGAAGTAACATCATCCACAATGCTCACTATAAGACTTGCTAATAAGTTTGCCACTGCCATTCCCAGTCCGAACAATGCCCCAGCGATGCTTGAAATGCTTTTTGGGAACTCTGAGTAGAAAAATTCGGTTTGGCCTATTCCGGTTAATGCTTCTGCTAAGCCGTGCAATACATATTGTGGCACCAGCCACATCGCAGACATGCCAACTACTGCTTGAGAATTTTCTGCAAGTCCTTGGTGAATTGCTTTCCTTCGCCTGAAACTCTCTACCATTGCTGAAATTACCATAGCCATGCAGGAGACAAACAGTCCCATTCCCAGCCTTAATTTGACAGCAATCTTCACTGGTTTGCCTCTGATTTTCGATGCCAATGGGAGGATGACACGGTCGTAAAGTACAACCCAGAGAGCTAGAGCAATAATTGTGAACATACCAAAAGAGCCTGCTGGGATTTGGAAGCTTGAACCAATGTGTCTGTTCATGGAATTCGCCTGCAGCAATTGGAATGAGCTTTGGCTTACATTGATTGACATCACAATCCCTGTAGACCATATTGGTAGGACTTTGATGAGAGCCTTGAGCTCTTCTACTTGCTCTATTGTGCAAAGCCGCCAAGGGTTCCTAGCCGATCCATCCGGGGAAATGTCTTGTTCAGGATTCCTTGTTATGCAACCTTTGTTCAAAAACCTATCACATATACATATATCTCAAACTAAAGTATATATACTTCACCTTCACAATTTAAACAAAATAAACATGTACCTTAATTTTTGTGTTGGTGCTAAGAGTTGAGAGTCCTTCTTGTTATGATAAGACCCTCTTGAGTCCTGCTCATTAGGGAAAGAAAGGTGTCTATTTCTATATGCAGCGACAACCACTTGTGCAAGGCCAGTGAACAAGCTCTTGTTTGGAGGACGCTTGACGTACAAACGCGAGGCGAGAATAAACAAGAGAGTAGCAAGGATCATTAGAATTGCAGGAACTCCAAATCCCACTTTCCATCCAAGATGATCTTGGATATAAACGATGCCGGTGAAAGCAATAAGGACCGAGACTGATGCAGAAGCATAATACCAACCGAAGAAACTCTCTAAGACTCTCTGGTTTTTGGGATTATGTTTGTTGTCCAATTGATCAGCACCAAATGCTAATGAGCAAGGTCTGATGCCACCTGAGCCTATAGAGATGAGAATGAATGAGAAGATCAAAAGACTCATTTGAGATGGTGTTGGAGATTTGCAGTTTCCTGATGAAAGATCACATGGTGGAGGCTTGGCTGCTGGTATCATTGCTGTTAACCACAGCAGTAACATCCCCTGTAAAATTCAAAACTTAAATCAATCCTTCATTAATTTAAACTGTTTAATTATTAATGTATAAAACTTATTTATCCATCCTATTAAAATTTTATCTTCATAATTATTTACCAAATAATTGAAATACTTCAACTTAAGATATCTGTCAATTCATGTCTGCTCCACTACTACTACTACTGATATGAATCTACATACGTATATATAATGACCCATTTGTTTTGAAGCTAAGACATGAATTATGAACATGAGCTCCAAATTTGTAATGGGGGCCGGGTGGGACCTAAAGCTGGCTGAAAACCTAAATAATTCTATTTTACTTTTCCAGGAATTATTGATTGCTGTCTGTCTGCATGGCTTTTTATCCTTGTAATTCTTTTTTAAAAAAATATTTATTTTTTGAAAGGAAGCTTTTCTGGGTTTTGGTTTGAACAGAGGATAGCGTGTATAATATGCACTATTCACATGAATTGCCGGAGAAAGCTGAGAAAAACAAGGTACTGAAAAACTTTAATTTAATTTTAATAACTTCAAACTTTGGATTCAGTACATTCAATTATAAAATTAATTATATAACCCACAAAAAGTCAGCAAACAGGCACAAAAAGATCATATCATTTTACAATAAATCCCAGCTGTCTCACCATTTACAAATCCCATATGCAATGATTATTGTACTATCTCACATGCCTATCACGACAAACCAGTAAAAAAAAAAAAAAGAAAAAGAGAAAGGAAGAAAAAAAGAAAAAGAAAAGAGAAATGCATACCGAGAAACTGGAGAAAGAAGCGAAGGCAATGGTGGAGAACCGACCCAGGTAAGAATCAGAGAGGAAAGCACCGAGAAGAGGCATGAAATTTGTAGCAGCTGACCAGAAGAAGATGATATTGGTTCCTTTGGCTACTCCGAGCTTGTAATCTTTCATTAAATACAGAATCATATTTGGTACCAAACCGTAACTTGCTACCTTCTCAAACGCTTCATTTGCTGTTCATCAAAAAACACACACACAGAAATTAGAGTTTACCAGATTTGGTAAGCCATTCCATAGTTTTTACCCAGAAAGAAAGAAAGTAAACCCATGACTTAAAAAGAAATGCGATAACTAAATCTATACTAGATGTGTATACATGTGTGTGTGTGCGTGTATATATGTATTTACAGGTAGTACCTATGATGAAAGGCATGGTAACGAGGCCACCCTTTCGCCTTGTACGTGTGGGTTGATGAACATTTAGTTGGGTTTGATGAGAAGAGTCCTCCATTGTTGTCTATTTGATCGGCGTATTTGACCTTTCCCTCTTTAATTTGAAAAGCAGGGAGGCGCACAGAGAAAGAAAGAGAGGGAGAGAGAGAGAGAGAGAGGTGCAAAATCTTTGTCTGTGTGACTTCACAATTTATGGGGATTTTCAGACACAAAGATCTGTGTGCGTGTAGTGAACTGAGAAATAAATGCTTCATATGTCAATAAGGATATATATATATATATATGTATAAAAAAATTATATTTTAAGATAAGAATTTCTTTTATTTTTTTATAATTTTTTTTTACAAAAAGATAAAGAGTTTCTTTTCGATTAAAGGAGGATCAGAAGAGTTTCACCTCAATAAAAAATGTATTCCAAGTACTTCAAGTGTTCAGATTTGTTGAAAGTTTTCAGATTTATCAAAGTAACTTTTTGTTCTTTAAATTTACTTACCCATCAAATATATGTGTGTATATATATATAAGCCTATTGTTAACTTCCCTTGTTATCACAATGTTACTTTAAATCAAGTAGAAATTTGTCAAAATTAATATATATATATATATAAATATAATGTGTTAAAGATTTATTATACTACTTAGTTGATTGCATTAGGATCTTTTTTTAAAAAAAAAAAAATTGATTATTAAACCTGAAGTTGTAATACTAATTCATCCTTAGGTTCATGAATCAAAACTAAAACTACATGTAATTTCAAGATAATATATTTCTTTTCACCACACAATATTTTAGTTAATTGATCTATATTTGAAGGTATTTGAAAACTTAGTATAATATGATTCTACATTTAGAAATTTTTAATTAATTGAAGAATTTTAATTTTTTAAACTTGTGAATAGAAATATTAAAAAAATCTAAGATTAATTTATAAAAAAATTATAATTTTATTTAAAATAATAAGAAATAGAAATTAAAATAGAAAACATATAATTTAATTGATTAAAATAATTATACTATTGTGTACTCTTATCACATTTCAATTATGATATTATCTATTTATAATATAGAATTTATAAATTCAAACTTAATTGCTTTCCAAAATATGTTTTTTTTCTGATTTAACAACCATCTAATCATCAAGCCAAAATTGTAAAGCTAAGTTAATCATAAATTTGAAATTTCTTATTAAGAGTTGTCCAAATTATCTTCCTAACAATTATTTTTATGTGTAAATCAATACTAGAAAATTAATTTTTTAAATATCTTCAATAAAAAATATTTATTAATTTTTTGATATTATCTAAATATCAAATAAAAAATAAAGCACCATTTTTTTTTCATAAAAAATAAAACATAAACCAAAAATCTATATTTTCTTTCTTTTCTTGAATGGACGGACCTTACCAATGATCCCTCCTTCTAGCCCATGGGGAGTGTATCTACATCTCAATAATCATTTATAACTTACTTCTACTATCATATCATATAATTAGTACTTGTTCTGAGTCACTACCTTAATTAGAATATCAGTTAAATTTTTTTTCAGTATGAATTTTATTTATTAAAATTTTATAATTGTTTACAACTTCACGAATGTAATGGTGTCTTACATCAATATATTTAGTGTAACAATAATATGAAATATTTTTGTTTATTTTGACTATCACAGTTAACCATATAATCTCCTACTCTAAATTAAATTATTAAATAAACTTCTTCAATCAAAGTAGTTCTTTGCCAGTTTCAGTTGTTGCAATATACTTTATTTTAATGAAACATATTTTTATAGTTCACATTGTCATGTCACAACTCTTCTTTAAAAGCAAATATGCCATGTAGCTCCCGGACCGAGAAGGAAAAAAAAAAAAAAAAAAAAAAAGCCACATCGGCAGCCTCGTCAGCAGGCCCGGTCAGCAGTCCCGGCCAACCGGGACCTGCCACGTGGCAAAACCATGTCGTTCCAAAAAGGGCCACGTTGGCGATCCGCGTGAGCGCGATCGGACGACCCAGATCAAGCGTGCGATCGGACGACCCAGATTAAAACGCACGGACGGCCCAGATTTAATCAAAAACGGACGGTCCAGATTAAAACAAAATGGACGGTTGAGATCAAAAGGCAAGGGGTTATAAATAGAACCCCCACACCAGACCACAAACCCTAGCCGCCTGCCGCTCGCCGGAGAAGACGAACCAGAAGCTGGCCGCCGCCACCCGTCGCCGCACCGGAGGAACATCCGACCGCCGATCGAGGTAAATTTCGTACCCCGACTCGTTTTTCCACGCTGATTCCTCCTGTGGCCAAATCGGAGCCAAAATCCTGGCCAAACAGCCGGAATGCACGGCCGAAGCCCAGCGGCGCAGCCGCGCCCTTCTCGGTTTTTGCCTCCGATGAGGCCCTTCCCGGCCTCCGTTTGATGCAAATTTTATATCACCGTGATCATCACTCTTTTCTCTACAGGTTGACCAGAGCCGAATCACCAAAACACGAACCTCGCCGGAGAGCCGCCGCACCCGAGAGCGCCGCCGCCAGTAAGCTCTGTTTTTCCGTGATTTTTTGGCCCCCCGAGGGCCCTAGGGTTGTTTTCTCGCAGGGACCGATACGAGTGTGGCCGGAAACGGCCGAAAACAGCCAACCCGAGGCGAATCGCCGCCGCCGTGCCGGAGTTGCGATTTGGGCCGAAAGGGGCCCTAGGCCTAATTTGGGATTTTTTTGGAACACGTGCAGGTACCAGTAGTGTGTTTCAGTTCCCCGAGGAAAATTCAGGAAAAATTAGGGACAGCCTGTAGGCGCACTGTGAAGCCGTGTTCGGACCCCGAAACGAGTAAGGACCCCTCACCCTATTTCCTATCACGGTTTTAAAGTTCAATAAATGATAAAACGGTATTTCATGAATCAACGAATGTGTGAAATTGCTTAAGGTCGCTAATGGAGTCTGAGTCTAGTGTATTTGTCGGTTAACTGTTATTTGGCCTGTTTTACAGTCTTCAATGCAGCATGAGGTTCAATGTTTTCATTTTATAGTTTCGTGTGCATATTGTACTGTTTTATTGATTATGGATTGAATGACTGGGGTGTTGATACTATATATTGTCTGTTTGGCATAAATTATCGTTTAGCTTGTTTGTATGTGATTGAAAATGCTGACTGAGGGAAAAGGTGAATGAAAGATTATGTGAATGGAAATTGTATAATGTGTTCAGCCTGACTAGATATCCTGGGAGATGGTGGACGGACCGGGTCCGTAGGGAACCCTACCGGGATTGTGGTCTCCCATACCGGACGGGGTATGGAGATCTTATGTGTTTTGGCGCCCATACCGGACGGGGTATGGGGACGGCCCGTTTCACCCTTATACCGGACGGGGTATAGGGACGGTCCTGGAATATGATCTCAAGTGTTAAGGATTAACGGGTAGCGGGACTCCTATGGATCCCCATGGATACTAGTGGGCTGGTGAATTAGGAAAATATGTTTTGAAACTATTGAATTACGAAGAGTGTGATAGGTATTATGTTATACAGTTCATATATATGTTTTCATGATGATGACGATGTTATTGCTTTCGTATATTGTTTTATGAATTTCACCGAGGTAAGCAAATGATAAAGGTTTTATTTTCGATAAAAGGATTTGTTGTAAATTATGCTCCATTGGTCTTTTTGTGTTTTCTACCCACCTTTACCTCCGTGACGGTGAGATATCGTGATGTCTTTACTGGGCTAGTGTAGCTCATTCCTTATTTAATCATTTCAGATCAAGAGGACATCGTTCCCGAGCCGCTTCCGCAGGAGGACGACGAAGGGGACGCCTAAGGACTCCATAGTCACATTCGTAGTTTTTACTTTCAAGTTTATCCTTTAGGTAGTTTAATCTTTTATATTTTGTGAGCACGTTTTGGTTTTAGTGTAAGGGATGTTATTCAAATTTTGACTTCGCTTCCGCATTTGATATTTATAATACAAATTCCATTATGAATTACCGGGGCTGTTACATGCCATGAAGTAGATTATCTACTGTCAAAATTACTTGTTATATCTTTATCTTTTTATCCTTTTCAATCGTCAAAATACAAACATATATTAGAACTATATTTTAAGTATCTAAAACATCTATTTAACTATTTTATAATACTTTTTCTTAGAATCAGAAAAAAAACTTGCTAACTACTAACTACATGTGCAATGTCTTGCTATTTATACATTCAAGTATGAAAAGTAAATCAGAATTAATAATTAAATTTGCAGTTAGAGATATGCTCTATTTGCCTTAAATTCTCTTTACCATATGTAACATATTCCAAAGGTTTCGTTTGCATATTATGACTCGAGAACTTGTTATATATTTACAAAAACTCATTTAGTAAGGTAATTATGCATTTTCTAATTTTGATACTTATTAACTATATTTCTTTCATAAAATATTATTTTTATGTGAGTAGTAGCTCATTACTATTGCACATACCATGTTGTTCTTCATATGCGATCATAATAATCTATAAAAGATGTCAAAAACATCACATTAGACCTAGTATGACAAGCAAAAGTGTGTCAAAGACACTATAAAAGACCTAGTACGATAAGCCACCGAGTCTTGAAAGAATGAATATTTAAAGATATTTTACTTATGTGAACTTATTTGAAGTTAGGAAACTTTAAGCTAAATCTAATACATTTTTGTTTGTAAACAACAAAAAAAAATGTTTTCTTAACATAGTTTTACAAGGATTCCATTTTATGATGTATGTATATAGTAGTAAAATACTAAATTCATTGCTAGGTCCATTGTTAAATCTATGATCAAGATATATTAAGATTGAGAAGAAATATCAATTTAACGTTGACTTTTCTTTTTGCATAATAATAATAGACAATAAAACAATATTTGTGGTTGTATAACAATATTATTTATCCTTGCCAATAAAAAATAAATGCAAGTAAATAATATTGCAGCTCTGCTCGGCTGAACTCCGGCCGGTTCTGTCTCTCTCACCTTCTTCTTCAACTGGTAGAGAAGTTGTCTTCCTCACCTGTCGGAGTTGCTGTTCTTCCAGTGGTGGAGAAAACAAGTAATTCAGAATCTGTTTATGTGCAATAGAAGCTCTCGCGAGCAGGCTACGGAATGAGGTTTAAAAGGAGTGAAGATACGGTTTTTGAGAGGTCCCTAGATTCTATAGCTGTAAGGGTTCCCCGGAGGAGAAGGTTGAACAGATGGATAACTTCTGGAGGATCTTTCCAGTATTAGGGAATGAGGCCTAGATGGGAGAATTTCTGCTAATGGAAGCAGAATTGTGTGTGGGAATTAAACCATGTCCTGAGTTGAAATCGATTAGTAAAGTTCTCCTTTCCCATTCTTTGTAAATTGTCTTTCAATGAAGAATCAATGAAGAATCTGATTGCTTGGTAGTTTGATCAGTGCTGCTCTCTTTCGTTTTTGATCTATTAATTCTTCCATGTTCTTTGTTGAGGTAAATGTTTTGTTACAAAATAGAAGCTGCGGATTGACGTTTGTCTAAACTGTTTTGCGTGGGTTGCTATGTTAGTTCCATCCATAATATCATCATTACTTAGATCTGTTCTGATCATAATTTGTTTTAGTTCATAATTTCAATGCAATAAATGAGATTTATCTCTGATTGCCTTTTCTTACTCATCTTAAAATGGTATCTGGGTCCTAGGAATGATGGATGAAATGTGTGCAACTTTAAGGTTCTGTCAACTGCATGTAAGCTGCTTATACATCAGATATTATCTTTATTCTCTGATTCATTCATGTTTGTAGCTTGCTTGAGTGGCCATTTTAAAGAATATGGGCAACATTTTACGCTCAAGAACTTTGCTTTTGTTAACATCTAGGAGGATCCTTGAGGACTTCAGGTACCATACCTCTTTATTTGTTATGGGCAAGTTTCAGCAGGTATTTCACTAGCCTAATTGTCTTTAGTCAAAGTAACTCTTATGGCATTTAGGTTTGGAATTATTCTGGGAGCCATCCTTGAAGATATCCTTGAACAGGTGTATATTAATGATGTCTCTACAAACATGAGATAGATCAAGTGATCCATGGACTATATTTGAGAAACTGCCATGAGAATGAGATGAATTTTAAATGTGGATCAGACATCTTGTATAAATGTGAAATTGCAGAGACTTGAAAAGGGAAGTGGCAACCCTTTGTAGACCTTAGATGATGTTGAAGGACTTCTTTTTTGAACCAGTGGTGGCCATGGGAATTTTGTTTGCTTTTTAAGATTTATATAAGGTTTTAGCTGGTGTGGAATTTTTATCATTGAGGATAACCTTTCTTGTGAATTTTCTTTTTTGTTTTAAACTTTGCAAGCTGTATAGTTTTTGATATCTGGGTCAAGCTTCTGTATAGTTTTCAAGATTTATATAAGCTTGGGTCATCTTGTGTTGGTTCTTTATAAGGTTGTCTATTTACTAGATCCTTTATGATTATAATAAATGGGCAATGCTATAAATAGAATCTGATGGATAGGTGCCTAAACATGCATTTTAAGTTTAATAACATTGGTTTTACTTTCGTCTTTGAAGATAAAATATATTTTGAGTAGGTACGGAGAACATAGAATTATGTTTTTGAATATTTCATTCGCTACTGGTGTTGGCTTTTTCAATCATTTTCTTTACCACTTGTATACGAATCAAACTTCTTTGTCTTATGTACCTGTAGTTGTAGGATGTGATATTGAAATTTTCTTAAGTAAGATTATTATTATTTTTTTTTTCCAAAAAGTAAAATCAAAATCTACTTGTAATATTTTTAAACACATGAAGTTACAATTTGTATTTTTTAGAAAATGATTTTATTCTTAAATAAAAATTTATACTTAAAATGTTATTTTCATTAAGCATATAATTTTTTTTATTTTTTTAAGTGATAATATTTTTATTAAATATTAAATAATTTTTTACTGAATTTTTTTTAATAAAAAATTATTTTAAATTAAAACTCAAAATATAAGTTACAATATCCTCAAACTCATACGAAATTGTTAACAAATGAAATTAAAAAAATTGAATTGCAATGACACCTATAGTTATAGTATACTTTTTTCTTTGTCCATGTAAGAGTAACATAATGAGTATTGTTATTGCTATTCATATTATACGCAACGACATCATTGCTAGGACTTCATGTGATGTGGGTATGGTTAATAATTCTATACAATAAAAGTTGTTCTAATTACTTTTTTTTACAATTTTTGTGACTATATTTATTATTTTTAAGAAATATTTTTTTTAATGGTGTGATATCTAAAAGATAATTTTAGATGTTACTTTCATAATCCATAAAAATAAAAGGTGATTATCCTCGCACATGCATCCTTTTTGAAAGAATTGTTCATTTTACATACCTTTATTTTTTATCGGAATAATAAGATAAAATTTAACTTGTCAAATTTCAAAAAGACCAAAAAAAATATTCGAACATCTATTACTATAAAGGATTCATCCACAATGCCATAGAGGTTTAGTGAATATCAAGAAAAACATATATATATTTGTACATAAAGATATATATTTTGAAATAATCCAACACCACATAGAAGTATCATTAAATTCTTTGTGGACAACAATGCCCAAATCCTTATAAATGAACAAACTCAGTTACCTACACTAAGGTTGATACAGAACTCAAAATAAAAATATAATCCAAAACACATACAATATCAATTACCACCAAAGACTTAAGGTAATAGGAATTAAGGTTGATATGGATTAAGTAGGATAAATCCTTCTTATTTAACTTACAATCAACCTACGATTGGAATTAAAGTATTAGAGATAAATGAATTAATTAAAATGTTATTAGAAAAATCTTGATAAGTTAAAATTAATTCAAGAAAATAGATTGATGAAAACATAATAAGTTATTTTGATAAATAGACACAAATTTTTCATTCAATAAGAATGTAAAAAAAAACTTCATAAGTTAAAAAGATTGAGTAAATCTTTTTTATTGAATTTGCTAGCATTATTTTTTACCATTTCATGTACTTGAGATTGTCAAGCATCTAATGCAATCAATTTTGACATCATCTATTGGTATTTTTCTTGTCATTATTTTTAAATTCAATTTTCTCATTTTAAAATGCTTATTTTGGCAATCTCACTATAGGTGCCCTTTCAACAATCTCATTCTAGGTATTCATTCAACCATTTTGGTTTAGTCTGATACTACCTAAGCTTTATATTCTTGGCCCTTATAGTTTTACTCCATTCTTCTCCTTTAGTTGTTTATTATCATGTCGTTTCAACTTTTTGTCTTTGTTATCTTCCAACTTTTTTTTTTCTTTTTCTGCTCCTTCGACTTGCTCTTCTTGTGTTCACTTGACATACTCTTTGCCCAT
This sequence comes from Carica papaya, assembly GCF_054855325.1. Taxonomy (NCBI): domain Eukaryota; kingdom Viridiplantae; phylum Streptophyta; class Magnoliopsida; order Brassicales; family Caricaceae; genus Carica; species Carica papaya. Next base: position 21,305,020 of record NC_142312.1, on the reverse strand, counting down.
AAAGAATACATCCGTTCTTTAGTGTTTGAACCTCTAATTTGCTACTTTTGTTTTTTACTTCTATGTGATGTTTTATTTTTTTATGTCTATCATTTAAAACTTTCGTTTTTGCTCATTTAATAACTTCTAACCTCTACTATAATGTTTATTCTTCTACCATGTTTGATTGTCTCCTCATCAGTCAGAAAGGATTAAAGAGATTCTTTGCTTGATTGTTCATTATTCCAAAATATCTCACTTCCATAAAAATTACTTTTGAATCATATATTTAATTGCGAAACTAAGAACAATATGAGCGAAGAAGGGGTACTTGGTGTATATGTATGAAAAGAAATAAGAATTTCTTATTTATTTTGGACAAGATATGAGAGAGATTGAGTGGGAAAAGAAAGGAAAAATGTTAACCTATATATAGGGTTCTATGTACTTTGGTGCCGCTAATAACTTCTATTTTATGAAAAAAAAAAATGTCACAGATATAATAGATATATGATATATAAAATTTATTTAATTTCAACTTAGTGTAGATTTGAACTCATATATTTTATTATTTTTTTATAACAAGATTAAAATACGTTAAGTAAAAAATTTAAATATAATATCTATTACAAATTTTCACACTATATTAGTATTTATTGACAATATTATTTAGTGCATTATTTATAAAATTCTTCACTTATTCATCACTATATAGTTAGAATAGTTAGAAATAGTGATAAATGCTCAATAATGCATTACATTAAACAAAAAATAAAAAGAAAACAAGTAAAACTTCAAATTCTTGGCCGATTGAAGCTTCATCCACTTTGCTAAGTCCAAGATAATACTATGAAAACCAAGAAAAATGCTCTCCAAATTAAAGTATATATATATATGTATCCCTATTATCGAATTAGAGGTTGATTTCCTAATCTTGTTAGAAATTCTAGCTTAATGAACACATTGCAATTATTAAAATGAAATGATTTATATAAAAAAAAAAAAATTGTATAGAAAAATATATATTACTACCAAAAAACCTAAATGCTTTATTGCTGCATCTCGTGATGTGTTGCGTGTATGAAATAACAAAAATATCAACAATAAGAAAAATCTCATATCAATTGCCAATATAAATTTTGAAAAATTGTTCTTTTATAAAGATATTATTATTTTAAATTATGAATTTTTAAAATAACTGATAAAATAATAATATAAAAGATAATAACTTTTCAAATTTTATAAAATTTAAATTTAATCTAATTATAAATATATAAAATTTGAATTCTGACGTAGATTTTACTAAATTTACTTTCCCTTTATTCTAACCTTTGTAGGTACGAATCTCATCAAATCAATTTCATTCACCATTCTTGAAATTCACTCAAACCAGCGCCTTACCAATGATATTTAATGGGCAATTTTCTAATTATTTTTCAAATCATTTTCACCATTTTTAGAAGTGCCCACAATAGAATATCCCACTATATATTATTAAAATCTTGGAAAATTATTTAATATTATTTTTCATTTAATTTTACAAACTTATAAAATCAATTAAATAAATTGTACATGTGTATACGTACATATATAACATATACGGTAGGCTCTTACAAAGAATTGAATTGGGATTTGGTTTCATATAAGATGATGGGAAAGTGTTGAGACCTAAATTGACAAAGAAGATAAGATTAAATAATTGAGAAGAAACATAGCATGAGCTCGAACACCTTTTCTTTTTTTTCCAATTGATTGAGATGACGCCAACTTTTTAGCTGTCTTTTCTTTTAAAATAAAATATATATATTTTGACTTTTTTTTTTAATTATTTGACAATAATTAAATAATGTATTTCAAAAATTATTTTTTAAAAAACCAAAAAAATAGGATGACTTTTTTGGAATAAATCAAAGTACATGCAATAATAATAAAAGACTTTTGTGAGAATATTACAGTGAAGCAGAGGTTTGAAAGGTGGTGGTGGGGAAATAATAATGTACGTGATGGTCCACCTGTTGTTGTCGTGTTCTGTCTCATCGTCCAATCACAAGTCAACATCAGCAGTCCCAAAGGCCAACCCAATTTCTTTCTTAATCCCCAAAATCTGGCTTCGATTCCCTGTTTGCATCCTCACCGCACGTGGGCTTCCATTTTTATCAATCATTGACTTCACTGATCAGATCATCTGACGATCTGAATTTAGAGTTCCTCACAATATGAAATTTTTATATAAAATATGTTACATTACATCCCACCCACCATTGCAACAAAAAAAAAAAGAAAGAAGAAAAAGAAAAAGAAAAAATTAGAATTTTCTAAGTACTTGTGTTTAAGAGAAAAAGAGATGAGTCACTTTTGTTCAATTAATAAAATATTGTTTGAATTCATTTTAAAAAGATGACTTAAATTGTATGGAGTCGTAAAAATGACTTCCATATAAATAATTGTATACATCTCCTTCTATTTCTTGAAAAGATGGAATATAAACAAAGGAACAAAGCCATGCTTAAAGAAGGCTATGGAAGAAAAAGAAGAAAAAAAGAAAAATCTACGTTGGCAATGAAAGAAAATGGAAGATCCAAAGAGGAGAAAAAAATAAAAGAAAGATTGTAGAATATCCAAATCAAATTAAAAAATTGCTTTTACAATTTTGAACGATGTTAAAGTTGGTATTTACTGCCCATTAAGAATTCTATAAATAGTTTTTTTTTTTTTTTTTTACAAAAATTCTAAAAAAATAATTTTTTTTTTTATAAATATTTTAGAATTTAGATATTTTTAATTTTTGAAATGAAATGAGATAAAAAAAAATATTAAATACCCAACTCGTGATGCATCCTAATTGTTTAGTAATATTATATATTTGCTTATTTATTATTATTATCTTTACGATATACTATATACTGTATTTTATCTATTTATGTTTGATTTATTAATCATAGGAGAAAAAAAATAGGAATTCAAAAGAACATGAAAATAAAAAATAAGCTAAAAACCTTTAAAAAAAAAAAAAAAAAATTACAAAACAATTGTCTTCAAACAAAACTTCCTTCACAAGAAATGGTCTTAACTTCTTTGAATCCTCCACATGGCAATTGCATAAAAAGTCCCAAAAATGCTTCAATTTTATGGAGTTGACAACTTTGCATTTTAATTGTTTTCATTATCATATAATTTCTTCATTATTACCCTTTCAATTTTTATTTGGCCTCTCGAGGTAAAAAAGGGTAATTGACAATGTGATTGTATTGTAATTTTTTACTCTTCTTTATTTTGCTTTTTCAATTAAGTCTCACCACCTTGATGTATTTTATTCCCTTTAATTATAAAAATATGCAAATAGGGAGCACAACACAAAACACAACTCATCATACACATACTTCAATATGGTTGTGTCTACGAGAAGATGGTAGACGTATATAAAACATGGGTATAAAAGATTTAAATAGGGATTTGATCTGTGAAAAAAAATTACATTTCTGTAGACCTCATCAATGTGGCACAACAAATGTTATAAATAAGATTGTTATTAGTGTATCTCCTTCATAAATTTAAGAATACTTCAGAATATTCCTTTGATGACAAGTGTTCAATTATTAGTGTATCTTCTCAGTGCAAATACAATGAAATTATCTAAATAATTCAATACAAAATTGTTTTTGAAATTATTCAAATTGCTAAATACAAATACAACCAAGATTTTATACTCATTTCATTCTTTTAAATTTCAAATTAGTCATTTCATATCTTTAATATAATCCTCATTCATTCAATTATATCAAAACTTTTAACATGTACTTCTAGATTTATCATTTTAGAAAAAAAAAAAAAAAAAAAAAGAAACTGTATGAAATATTATATAATTAGTTTCTAAGATAAAAAAAATATATGTAACAACCGAGAACAGAGACGAGCAGGGTCAAATCAAGAGTTCGATTGGGAAATCCTCAGCAAAGACCCAGCGGGATAGTGCCACATTGCATCCACCAAGTTGTCATCCCCAGTTATATGTTAATATCAACTTAAATGATAATCGGTAATTTTCTCTTCTCAATTTTCTTTATATATATACACGTATAAGTCTACACAAAAGAAATGAAAGATGAAACATTTAAGATCTTTTCTTCTCTGTTGAAGAGTCAAACAACTTGAACTCATTTTTCCTTCAAGTTTTTTTCTTCTCACATTTTGGAAGATACAAATAAGTGAAAAAGTATCGTACTTTCTCTTCTTTTTCAAAATCCCATATCTGTTCTTTTCACTTCCCTTGCAATTCCAAACCATCCCCTTCATAATCAACTTTCAAAGCTCTAAATCCATCTAATCGCAAGAAAGAACTCAAAACCCTATACATTATGATCGATATTGGTATAAAAGTCTGTTCAAGAACTTTACAGTAATGCTAGTAATTAACAACTTTAACAAATTTCTCTTTTATTTCATTATTTGCCTCGTGAATCCCATCACTCGTTCAAAGTCATACACATACAATATTGAATCAGACCCCAATCACAAAGAATTGGAAGACTACTTCTGTTCAAACAGGGACATAAATTATGTAGGACTAGATTGCTCAAAATACTCTATTTATCTATCGATGTTTTCAACAATTGGCGCAAGAAAATATAGAATGAAAACATCAAAGATTCCCTACCTTCATTTTGAACTTCAAGATCACAACATTGAGTGTTTTACGTCCCATCTAATGACTAATCATTATTGACCAGTCAACGATTTCTTCAACTCCTTCTTATTCACCTGGAATTGGATAAATTCACAAGGGAACAGATTATAAATCCTTCTTTGAAGTTAAGTTAGCAAATAAAATATGATGGATTAATGACTGAAGAAAAAAATGGTCGTTCACCTTTCCCATAGCATTGCGAGGCAATGAGTCCCAAATCAACAAACGGGTTGGTAGCTGAAAGCACAAGCAGATACTCAATGATTCAAGTTGGTAAAATAAATGCAAGACGAATGATGCTCTTCAAACAGGAACTTCAAAGAGGAGTAGTCGCAAGCAGAGAAGAAGAAAAGGAGAAGCAGAAAAGACAGCTGGCGTTAGGGTTGGAAGATTTTATAATATCAATCTCATAAAAGCAAAATGCTAATATAAAAAGATTTAATGCAAGTCCTAATACAAATGATATGACAGCTGATGTGGATAGAAAAGGTTACGTGGTTTAGTCGACGTGGATTGTCCACTTAAAAGTAGTTTCTTCTAGAAATATTTTTGATAAAATCATGACTCTTTTATATAGTTTGGGTTAGTAAAACATGAAGCCTTTAGTTGTTTGAATAAATCTGAAAGTATACAAGAATTGTTGTTTTTTATATCTAAGAAGAGCTTCGGAGCAACTTATTAGTAAGAATGCAACTGCACTAAAGTGCTTTTGGAGTTCCACTATGATCCCAAGCACAGGTCAGTTTTTGACATACAGAACACTAAATGATAACAGACTAGTTTCACTATAAAAGAATTCCATTTGCAAGAGAACCAAGGAGCTGCTGCACATGAACAAAAGAAAACACTTTTCACCGTGCGTAGGATCAATAACTTAAGAGAAAAGATACCACCCATACTTAGAGTTCAAAACTATATCTCTGTGACCAAAAGAGCAAAAATGAATCGAATACCTTGTATGGTGCAAGTTTGTCTTTAGCCCAGATGCAAAGTTCCTCCAAGGTTATAGCAGACTTCAATTCTTCCTCTCGTGTTTTCTTTGCTGCTGCATCTTGTACAATTATTGCAGTCACCGCTTCTCCATAATCCTTGTCTGGTAAGCCCAATACACAACATTCGACAACAACTGGATGCTGCACTACTAACAGGGATGTTTCAGTTCCAACAAACCATTTCTTGTTTACAGAAATACTGATTCCGTACACCCACTTTGCACTTCATTGGAGAAAATCTTTTAACATGAGGAAATTACAAAAGCAGAATCACAGAAGTAATTACCTCTAGAAGAACAGATTCAATTTCTAAGGCAGATAATTTATATCCACCAACCTTCATAATGTCAGCACTCGTACCTGATAAATAACATAACAGATGGAATATCCAAAACATTAGCAAGAAAAAATAGAATAGGATCCAACAGATTCTAAATAAAGCATTTTAGAGACATCATATCATACCAAAGAGGTACAAGCTGCATTCCAATTAAAAAGTATAGCACAATATATATTTATATATAGGCTTTTCATATCTTAAAGCAAGATGGCATGGCTCTTTTGAGAATTTTAAGAAGGCAAAACACGCACGTTAGCTAGCAGAGATAGATGACTAAAGCTATTAGAACTATGAGACACATAGAACAGTACAAGCAGATACTATATTATCACAAAAGGTAACCAACAAAAATATGTGATAGGTTGAATACAGGTCTCTCTTCTTCCCAATCCTCTAGCAGATCCTGGTGTATGCTTACACTCCAGAGCATCTGGTGTAGCTGAAATCAATGGATCCACAAATCAAAATTGGTAGACCCACATACTCTGGTTCTGAAACTAGAGGCATCCTTATATTTGATGGAGAGTATATAGGGTCAAGGGATTCGGAACAAGGAGTAACACATCAAATGGCAATAACAAAGCAGAACAAACATGATGGCTACCACCTCCACAAGAAAAATTTAAGCTCAATTCCGATGCATCAATTTACCATGATGAAAGGATGACATTGGGTGTGGTTTGCCGAGATTGGAATGGCTACATAGTATTTGAAAGCATGCGTAGAGAATCCCATCTATAACCAGTGGAAATTACAGAAATATTGGTGTCAGCTTATGGACTGGAGTTGGTGCGTATGAGAGGGATTCAACATATAATTGTAGAAGGTGATTCTCAAGAAATATTCATATTTTTCAAATGTATTTTCAGACTTTAGCATGTTTTAGAAGATGTCTTATCTGTAAAACAACTACTTTTATCCTTTTTATCCTTTTAGGTTCTTAGAAATTATATAAGGTAACTCATATTTTAGCAAAGGAAGTTTGTATGTACATAATGCTGTTTTGTTTTCTTATGAGGCTCCTGATTTCTTAGTTCCTATTTTCGGGCAGGATCATGTTAACCATAAGTAGCTTTCATCAAATATATATAGTATATATGGTAGGTCAATGCAATTATACATTTACATCTTTATGTAACTATAGAAAATTAATAGGAAAGAAAAGTCAGAAATATGACAGGTAGGTCAAGTACTTTTCTATAAGAATATGTTGAGTTTTATTCTAATAAAATATAGAGAAACTGATGCATGTCAAAGAAGCAGTTAAATTAATTTGTCTCAGATCATTTAGAACTAGAGAAAATTTAGAAGACAAACAGAAGAATAAAAATAGATCGGAGAAATTAGAGATTACTGTAAAGAAATATCAGGAGAAATACACTGAATAAGATAGGTTAGGCATAACAATAATCTGAAAAAGGAGCAAAAGGAAAGATAACAGACAATAAAACCTTAACAAATAAATTTTTAATTTATCATCCTCTTTTTCTTTTTCTTTTAAGTTGATAGCTACTAGCCTTTATATTTAAATTTTACTTAAAAGTAAATTAAAATATTATAATACCTCAACTAGTAAAAAAAATTAAAAGAAGCAATTTAAAAGGTTATAATTTTTACAATATTAACAATTTACCTAAAAAGCAATTAAAACATTATGATACCTAAACAATCCTAAATAACTTAAATAAGTTAAGAATATAAAATGATAAAAATAACTGGAAACGATCTTATAATAGAAAATTTATTCCAAAGTAAGATTTTTATTATTTTGTTTCATCCTACTCCACTTGGTGAAAACTCGACCTTAAGTTTTGAAGTGTTACAACATCAAGATAGGAGAAGTTTGAATATGTTTTCCAAAATCTTAAAAAGTTGAGACTTTTGATAATTTTCAAACAAAAATTGAAGGTTAACCAAAACAATAGATTCCTTAGGATCATAAAACAAACGAGACAAAATAAAATTATTTTAAGAAATCTCTTTAATGTAGTCATTATGAATGGGAACCACTACCATAGTAAAAGATAGAATAAGATTGTTGAAAGGGGAAGTTGCTCAATATTATCAACATAAACAGAAAAAACTTCAACAACATCCAACATCTCTTACGTGACCATGCTCGTTCATAATGAACTTCAAGCTTTCATCTTCTAACTTAGAAGAAGTGTTAGTTCTACAATTAAACTCAGATTTTAATTGCTATAAAAGATCTCATGCTTTCCTAATTTCAAGTATAAGTCTATTTCATACTAAATATTTAACTAACAATAGTTATTATATTGTAACGACTGTTGAAAGAGAGAGATAATCAGAAGAAAGAACAAAGAGAAAGATAACAGGGAATAAAACTCTAACAAAGAAATTCTTAATTCATCATCATGTCTTTTCTTTTTGTCAATGGCTACTAGTCTTTATATAGGCAGTGTAATAATAAGAATTATAAAAGAAGAAACTAAAATATTATAGTACCTCAACTAATAAAAAATTAAAAAAAAAAAATCTAAAAGATTTCAATCCTTATAATTAAAGTGTGTCTAAATAAATCTAAATAATCTAAATACTTGAAAAATATAAACAATAATTACAAAAAATTTCTTTCAGGACATGTATCGGAGAATGTTAGCTGCCATAGTTGAGCAGCTGACTGTTATTGAGTTGCCACCCATCATATACTAATGTAACCCTAATTCATAAGACCTAAACCTAAATGGAACTCATAAACACTACTTATAATCCCAATATTATTAGGTTGCATTTCATTCAAGTTCGAAATCTGGTTCAATTTTTAATTCTAATTCACATATTAGTCTTACACTATGTTGGATAAAAATTAGCAAAGGATTTTTTTATTTTAAAAAAAAATTAGCAAAGGACTGTAAAGGAAAGTAAGATTTTAAAAAAAGAAAAAAAATGAAAACATGGAATTTTAATGAAAAGCTAAGGACACATTTACTTTGTTTGGATAAACCAAAAATTAACAAATTAAAAGAAAAGAAATGACTGTCGTAATTTTGTTTGGTTTGAGTTTGTAGAGGAAAGAAAAAGACTAATGATAAGAAAAATTTCAATAGTAACCTTTATTACTAAAATAACAAGTTAGAAAATTGAGGCAGAACTAAAAACTTAACAATCAAAACTTTTCAATTTTTTTTTTTCTCCACCTTGAGAAATTAAAAGGATAGAACGCATACTCACTATCCCTTGATTTGTTTTACCAACTTATTTTTATTTAAATAATGGAAAGGAGGTGGCATTTCTACTCCGTTCCTTTTTTATCTCCTTAGCTTCTCTGAATTCAAACATAGTGTTAATATGCCTAATTAGAACAGAGAATATAGTGTTTGAGTTACTGCAAACCTACTTCTAACTTCTGTAATGGCAGGAATTCAATATTTTCCTTGAAAAGTATAAATTGAATCCCCACAATCAAATCTCAAAGTGAGCGAATAATAACTTAAACACAATATATATTCTAATTATGCATAAAACTATCAAAAAATTAGACCTAGGAATTAAATAATAATTGAAGCAAACATAATTTAACTTGATGTGACAATAAATGAGAAACCTTGTGACAAGCTGATGATCCCTGTGACAACAAAAGGGCGGAAATGATCATGCAGTAGTGTGCTTTCAGGGTACACTAGGAAGTGTTCCCGAACTGAAAGTACTCAAGTCGGATCCACCAAAATCTAAGTCCAGGACTTGCAGGAAAGTAAGTCAGGAAGCCAAAAGGAATTAAATGGTCCTGAACCTCGGTCTAAGAAGAAGAGAAATCAGAAAAGACGGGAGACGCGGAAGTTATTAGGTCTCATGGCCAAAAAGAGGCCCGGATCAAGAATTTACACCATAATGAGAAGCCCAAAATATCATGAGTATGTGTACCCATCGGGTACACATGTATGGCCATGCACACGTGCGAAGCAAGGTACCCACACATGCAGGAATTCTGCCTGCACGAAAAACGCAGAGCGAGCGGGAAAGTTGCACCCGCACACAGCAACAATGTGCAGGCATGCATGCACCCGCACGGATCAGACAGGCAGCCACAAGGTGAGTCCTTTTTGGACTCTTTTCTTCCCTTTTTCCTAATTTTCCAAGGATTCCTACAGCAAGGGACTTTTACAAATTTAACATGTATTTAAAGTGCAAAATCAAAAGAGAAATTCTACTCAAATTGGAAGTTCAAGGAAGATCAACCTACATGGAGATTTGGATAAGGAGAGAAGATTTTTTCAATATTTATTTAATTATTTTTTATTATTTTATTAAGTTTCAATAAAAATTTAATTATTTAATTATTTTTGTTTTAATTTTCTACTTAAATTTTGTTTAAGAGTCCAAGTAAGAAGTTGTAATCTTACCCTTAGTTGAATAATAAATAAAAGCATATATAAAGGCCTCAATTCTTAAACTATAATCACAACTTTAAGATATTAATGAAATTAAAGCTTTTCTTTTTCTTTGAAATTAGCTTTATTAATTTTCTTTGAGTGTTTTTTAAGTTTTTAAAATTTTTTAAGTTAGGGAGCTTCCAAAAAACTTGTTGAGCCTAAGAATTGATATCGACTTATCGGGTAAGTTGCAACATTCTTATTCTTTTTATTTCCCTACTATTTTGATTTTGCATGCCATATTGGTGGATGTATTTTCAAGTAGGGACGATAAATTAGATAGTTAAACTTTCTGATTGCCACATTGTGTGAGGTTTTGGGAGTCAAAACAATTCTTCCCCGTCCTAAATATAGTTCCCGAGCTACATAAAAATATATATATAATCAAACCTCATGTACATCAGATTTTGTAGTCGAACACCTTAATAACATTATATTCTTTTAAAATATTTAACATAGAAATCATGGTCAACATACAAGTGGACACATAGGCTAACAATGCCCAAAGAATAACTTGCATTTTGGAATGCAATAGAAGAGATAGATGGAGGAAAGGGATGATGGTTATGAATCCTACGAGAATGATGATTTAATTGTTAGGGATGATGGTTATGAATCCTACGACGACGGCACGCCGCCTGCGGCGGCGGTTATCTTCGGACTGGCCGTTTTCGGATAGTTTTGGCTGATTTCGACCGATTTTATACTCATCCCTGCGAGAAAACACCTCAAGGGGCGGGCCTCAGTTGGCCAAAAAAAGTCAAAAAACAGAAGCTCATCGGCGGCGGGGTTTTTCGGTGCGGCGGCTCCGTCAGCTCCCCTTCGCGGTTGGGTGTTTTTCTTCGGTTAACCTGTGAAAAACATAATGGTAAATACAATGGTGGAAAAATTGCACGAAACAGGAATAAGGAAGATTCTCATCTGAGGTGGTTTTTAATTTTTCCTCCGGCGGCGGTGCCGGGCTTTACCTGCGGTTTTCGCCTCATCCACCGATCCTTTTATTCCGATTTGGTCATGGGAGTGTTCAAAATCAAATTTCGAGCGAAAGAGAAAATTTTTACTTTTTTTGGGCAATTGAAGGTGGCTCCGGCATGGCAGTGGGTGGCGGTCGGCTCCCTTCTCTGGCGACTGGTTCTTCTTCTCCGGTGGGGGGCTGGCGGTTAGGGTTAGAGTTTGGTGTGAAGTGATATATTTATATTCATCTCCCTTTAATCTGTACCGTCTATCGCGTTTAATCTCGACCGTCCGATCACGTTTAAAAAGAAAATGAATCTGAACCGTTTCATCGCGATTTGACCTCCACTGTACGATCGCGTTTAAAGAGGGAACGGATTTGGACTGTCCACGCGCGCGGGAACAAATCCGAACCGTCCGATCGCGGGCACGCGAATTGCCAACGTGGCACCGAGTCAGGGTGCCTTGTCACGCGACGCACTCCAGTTCGTTGGGACTACTCACTGGGTGGTCCTACGTGGCACATTTTTTCTAAATTATGTTTTGACCCCCATTTTCCGATTTTTCTTTCAAAAACACCCCATAACCAAATTTTCACCTATTTTTTCCAAAATTATTTTTAATTTCGTTCTCCACCTATTTTTTCTTAATTTTTACATTAAATAAAAATTTATAAATTTAAAAATTATATTTTATACATTAATTTTAAATTTTTTAAAATTAATTTCGAGTATTACAAAATAAGGAATCAATAAAAGTTTTTTTTAGCAAAATGAGAGAGAATTTTTTTTGAAGTAAAGAATGAAGGATGTCCCAACTGTTGATGCAACTGTAGAATTTTTCGATTGACTTCTATATTCTCTAAGGCAATTTGATTCCGAATTACACTTTAACTTTTGTCCAAGACATATAACGCATTCTGCAGTCTACCAGTACTAATCCTCTTCTCTATTTGAAGATCTTGAATAATATAATAATCAGGAAAAAATACAATTTTACAATTAAAATCTCTATTGATGACACTAACAGATAAAAAATTATCAGAAAAACTACACACATGAAAAACTGAAAATAAAATAATGTTGAAATACAATTAATGAAACTTATTCCAAATACAGGAGCGTATGATCCATATGCTATATGGACATTTTCCTTTTTAATACAAGGACAATAGATTAGAAAGTCTTTAAAAGAATCTATCATGTGTCTGTTAGCTCCAGAGTCTATAATCTAAGTATCAATATTGAAAATAGTAGACCTGATTTTACTATTTTTAATGCACCAATGGTTGATGAATAGTTAATAGAGATGATATGCTTCAGGCTTTGAATCTCCTCGTTTGAAAAGAGTTCAATAGTTGATGAAGGACCATCTGAACTAGAAACAACGAATTTCTTTATTTTTATCATTATTTAAAGTAACTAGAGATAGAAAAAGAACAATATCCAGTAATTAATCTCAACGAGATAAAATACACTCTCTAACCAGCACCAACGAATGTGAAAAAGAAGACATTGCAAACCCAAAGAAGATCACCATAACCAAATCTGTCAGATAAGGCAGCGGTGACAAACGCAGGGACACTCTAAAAATTGAACCAAAGAAGGCCGGTTAGCTCGGCATGTGGACAAACTATATCAAGGCTGTTCAATGTGCGGAAAGGCCAGATTGGCGTGGCAGAAGGCTCAGATTGACAGATTAGCTCGACTTAGTGCATGGACAAACCAGATCAGAGCGGATTAGCATGCAGAAGGGCCATTGAGACATCTCTGTGCAAGGAAGGACCTGAATGGTGTGGTAGAGTGCTCAGACCAGCAGATCGGCTGAATGCATGGCAATCGTATGAAGTCAGGAGCCTGTAAGCATAATTTCGAGCCGGATCGCGTGCGATAGGCCAAAAAAGGCCCAATCTAGGTGTGTGACGGCGGTGCGGCTGCGACTATGTCTGGGTGGGTGGTGAGAGTAAATTTTGATATATGGGTACCAAGTTAGCCTATTGTACTATTAAAACCCTAAAAATAAACCCTAAAATAACCTTATTTAGCTCCGATGCCATTAAGATTTTTGTAAAAAAAATATTAACTTTAATTCTGATACCTCTTATGTTGTTACAACTAGGGTATATATACAGAATTCCCACCCACAGATAAGTAAATTAACATTATAATAGCAACTCTAATTGATTCTAACTAATTATATAATTATGGAAAAGATTATGGGAAGATTTATAATGGAAAAAATATCTCAACTAATTGAACAACATAATATTCTGGTCAACAGTTCCGATTCCAAATTTTTCCTAAAAGACAACTAATGTGAGCATGGACCACAAAAATATTATAATATCAAGTGGGCCCATTACAAGAGGGAGAATAAAAAGATTACAACAACCTTTTCAACTCTTCATCCAAGAATGGATCAATAAGGGGGATGTGATGGAACATTAAAGAAGGCCAAAAGAACAAGAAAATAAGTCCATCAATCCAAGGGCATTATGGTACAAACACCTTAATCCAAGTGGAAGAGGAAGATCCAATAAGGGATTTCTTCTCCCAAACCTTCCAACAATCTTCTCCCTTAAAGGGAGAGTTAGCCAAAAGGGGATTTCCTTCTTAAACTGCATAAGAAACTAAGAGAAAATTAAATCTCATGCCTTAATGGGAGATTGAAATCTCATAGATTTTGGAGAGATTATGGGAGCAATTAATCCTTTCATAAATCGGTCAAAATATTTCTTAATTCTTCCCTCAATTATCTCTATAATTAATTAAAATTTTTTCCATTTAAAAGATGGTAGACTATATCTACTTTATTTTGATTGTAATCTTATTGATTCTTAGTATTTGCTCATTTAAGTCTATATTTAATTTTTTATGTAATTTTCTACAATTAATTTAAGAGAGTTATTTTTTCTTGTATTGCACATGACCTAATGTATAAATAAGCCTTCAATTTCTAGTTATAACCATTCAAGTTTCAATCAATAAAATTATAAAATTTCTTTCAACTAATAAAGTATCTTCATCCTTCTTGTTAAGCAAGGAGTTGGATCAACTTATCAAGATATTTCTTGTGGTGTATTTCCTATTCATACTCTTTTAATTTTCCAATGATCTTAGTTTCTATCATTCTATTGATAGCGGGTTAAGTAAGAAGGGTTTTCATAGTATTTAAGTTTTTGGTGCCTTAATGAGCATTGTGTGAGTTTTGGATTAAAACGTTGATCCTGAGTTCCGTATCATTTACTATCAGAGTTTAACCTCCTTCTAAACCTTTCTATCTTTGCAATTGTGCTTAGTTTCTTGCACCATTTTTTTTCATCACCCACACAAAAAAAATAATCTGTATACATACATCGACCCAACAAAGAAGCAACAACTTGACGCTTTCTTCGCTTGTTACTTTCTTGTTGAGCTAAACATCATCATCACCATCATTTGAGTCTCTTTTCTTTTGTAATTACCTTTCCTATTTAGTAAAAAAAACAAGAAAAAAAAAGAGAAAGAAAGAAAGGAAACAAAGAAAAGAAATCTTGATTACTCAATACACTAATCGGAAAAGTACTTACCTTTTGTGCTCAACTATCCTTCTTTACAACGGTGCAAGACCGATCTCTTCATCACCATAAGGCAAAGGCTCTTTTTTTTGTTTCTTCATCCAAAAATCAACGTGCATCCATTAATTACACATCTTATTAAGCATAAGACTTCATCTTCACTATAGAACATAGTGTGCATCGGGAGTAGAATTTTAGGGACATCTTTGGTTTTCCTCCTTAAGGGCAAAACCGAATATATACATCATTCTCGATAATTGTCTTTTTTTGCATTCTCAATTGCTTTTCTTCTTTAAGATCTAATTCTTCTTAATGATCTTAGTTTCTATCACTCTATTGATAATAGGTTAAGTAGGGAGAGTTTTTATAAGATTTAAGTCTTTAGTGCCTTGATG
Organism: Carica papaya; assembly: GCF_054855325.1. NCBI lineage: Eukaryota > Viridiplantae > Streptophyta > Magnoliopsida > Brassicales > Caricaceae > Carica > Carica papaya. The sequence goes on along the minus strand of NC_142312.1, from coordinate 21,289,726 downwards.
AACATTGTGTAAATTAAGTTATGGATTATAACGTTGATCCTGGATTCCGCATCAACAACCTTATGGAAGCTTTATACAAGGAGAAACTTGATATACCAATTGGTCATTATGTTGGTTTCATTCTAATGACGGAACTTTATACTCTTAAATAATTTTGTTTCAATTATTTTTCATATTGAAAAGAATGACATAGCATAAGTTTGCTAAATTTTTAAACGACAGTTTGAAGATTAGAGTTTTACATCATTCATTATTTTAAAACTCAAGGCCAAGTTTTCATGAGGAGAGAATGATGCAAAATATGTCAAATCTAGATTGCTAAATAGATTACAAAATATAATCTTATCAAATATACGACTATTGCACTATTTAGAAGTCTATAATTATAATTTTCGAAAATTTAAAATTTAAATTTTTTTAGTATTTAGTTTTCCTATTTGTTATAGTAATATTATTTTCTAATCCCATTAAAATTAGTATTTGTTAATGTAATCTTATTGAAGAAGTGCTACTTATGAAACAATATGAATTTCTCCCTAATTTCACTTTCCAGACTGATTTCGGTTATTTAATAAAATATTTTGAGATTTTTTTAATTTTCTAGTTGTGTAAATGTTATTAAACCATCAAGTGTAATGTTTAACACTTTTTAGATGTGATGTCTAAAATACATATTTAGTGTAATGTCTAGGTTTTCATCATCAAATCTCCAAATAAGCAGATTAATCCTAATTTGTTCTACATAACCAAAATTCTAGGCTTAAAAGCATACTACACAGATCATACATGATATGCATGCCCGGTGATAAAGAAATAACAAATCACAAGAATACTATGCATACTGGAATTTAGATCTCCTTACGTCCCAAAATGATGTAGTATCCATCCTCATCCACTCGACCAGCATCTCCAGTCTTGAAGAAACCATCATCAGTAAATGATTCCTTAGTTACTTCAGGCAGTCTCCAGTATTCACTAAACAATGATGGGCTTCTAACACAGAGCTCACCTACTCCACTTTTATCACCTTCACTTTCATCTTCTTCAATCTTGACCTACAAACAGGAAATGTAGAAGCATTACCAAAAGAAACTTTTTCAGAGAAAAGAGATCATTAGTACGTAAAAAAAAAGTTAGACTATTATACAGTTGATAAGATCAGTAATATAATAAATTCAAACAAAAATCTTTCCATAGTTTATCATACTACATAGTATGTTTTAGCGAGGAATCATGAAGATTCACTGTTATCAGTTGCATAAGCATAGACTTTGTTATGACCTTCATAACATTACATTTAATGCCAGTTAATGTTGGATCCTACAATTTGGCCTACCGTACGAACCTCCACTCCAGGGAATGGTTTGCCAACAGTGCCTGCCTTTCGTGCACCCTTTAAGGGATTTGATATCGCCATGACAAACTAAGGACATGAAGTTAATACCATTATTATAAAAAAAAATTGAGTACATAACAGCAAAATCTGAATGTACTTCTTTGTTGAGCAAATAAAAAGCTTAGGAAGGAACCTAAACATAAGAGTTCATACCTCTGTCATGCCATACCGTTCCAAAAGCCGATGTCCTGTGATAGTTTCCCACTGTTGCATAACTGGCTGAGGAAGTGCAGATGAGCCACACATCTAGGAAAAAAAAGGTATTTTGCTTTCTTTTAGGAATCAGATTTGACATTGAAATAGAAAAATTGAGAACAACATTTACAGGACAAAATGGCACAGTTCTACACATAATTAAGATTCGATTAAAATGACTTAATTTTAGAAAGTTAAACTTAACGGAGTAGAGTCATTCCTAAAAACATAAAGTCAACTGATATTCCCAGTTTGGTGGAAAAAGACATGCACTTGAGGTCCTACAGTACACTGACCATAAGGCGCAACTGTTTTGCAGCAAAGGCAGAAGCAGACTGCAGCTCCATATCCATTGATTCGTAACCTTGTATAAGTCGGGTATACATGGTAGGAACCTACATATTACAGAAGCATTAGGTCAGCTATGAACATCTACAGTGAAAACTGTCCTGCAAGGCATAAAATTGTTGTAATTTGGATTAAATGAATCCAAATAACAAGGAAAAACTGAAGTTCAAGAGAGTTCAGAATTAAAGTATGATTTATCCTTATGTATCTAATGTTATAAAGTCACAGGCAATAGATGAATTATAAGCTTATCTTGACTATACATGATAATTTGGTATGAAATTACATAAGGACTGAACAGGCCACCAGAACTGATGGCCCACAAGAAAAAATTTGGAAAATCAGAGGTAACATGAAAATATATCTTCCTATACTGTTTGTGAAAATAACATGAAAAAGAAAAAATCTAACAGTGTAATATATGATTATTGTGTTTGGAACAACCAAACACAACTCTTTTATAAAATTCATTAGAAAATTCATTATTGGTTCAATTATGGAAGAAAATTTAACTCCAAATAGCTTCTACATAGTATTGAAATGATGAAGTTCAAAACTCATCTAACTTATGGATATTGAAATGCATTGTTAAATTCTCTCAGGGTTGAACTTCATCTTTTGCATTTAAATTTTCATACGCATGAATTTCCAAAATGAATTCCACAAAGTAGTCTACTTGTCCAAAATATAGCCAAGACTCAGAAAATTTCAAAATCCAATAACCAATTAGCACACAGCAGTAATCACTAAGATATTTTTTTTTATTTATATACAACGTTGACTTCTTGTATACGTCCAATTCTCATGCAGATTGATATATTTAGAAAAATCTCTCAATAAAGTAGAATCATAGTCGATTTCCATAACTATAAGATCTTTTTCTTTTACGAGCTGATTTGTATTTAGTTTTTTACTAAAACTCTCTCTAATTTTCTCCTATATATATTTAGATAGTGCATATTAAGTAGCATGAATAAAAATTTAATAATGGCAATATTAAGGTGTAACCTGAACTCTTTCTCTTCAAGGATAATAGATCTGTCTGGAGACAATTCCATAACGCTATATGTGTTGACTCTCAAGATAGTCAAACTTCGACAATCTTAATATAACTATCTTAAGGCATTATTGATCGGGGATACTCAAACTTATAAACCTTCAAAATTGTTTCTTTTTTTATTCAGAAATAAAAATTCAAAATTTTTTCATTATGAAATTTGTCAATTATCAAAACATACTCGTACTATGTGTTATTCACCAGTCACCTAGTCGACAATAAATAGGTATCCATCAAACCAAAAGGGATATATGTGTTATTCATCAGTCACTCGAAAGTTTTATAACTACATGGATGTTATCTTTCATGAATACCAACCATACTACAAAATTAGCATTCAACGGGAGAAGAATACACAAGAATCCTGATTTTGGGACTCTAGCACTGAGTATCTTAATTGTCCTCCAACTAAATATGTTCATTCTTCAGAAGACATAAATTGAAATGAGATATTTGGACTTGAACCTACTCATCACACTGAAAAACCTAAACTTCGGGTCTACACCAGAAGGAACTAGAACCAAGAAGAGAAAGAGCCACAAACACCTTATCAAAGTCATGAATCTAATCCAGATCCATATCTACTATTATTGAATACTTTGGGTAATCCAAGTTCAGATCTCTTCCTAAATAATCTATATGATGATGAAGTATTATTTTAAGAGAGAAAAAAAAAGAATGTATTGATTATCCAATTCATAATTTTGTTTCATACAAAAGATTGTAATCAATTCACCAGGCATTTGTCAGTAATATTGACAAAACTATAGATAACAAGGATAATACATGAATCATTAAAGTTCTCGAATAAAAAATTGCAATCATAGAGGAAATCCAAACCTTAGAAAAAAATTAGACTTAGGAAATAACAGAATTACCATCTGGGAAGCACTTAGTCGACAATAAATAGGTGTTCACAATTAAGCATAATACTTATGATAGCATCAACATATTCAAATTGAATCTATTATAAAGAGATATTTGCATCAATAACAAAGTTTAACATAATCTGTATACTAATGCCCCTACCTGCCAATCTGGATTGGCCAGTATTCTAACTAGATGTGAAGAATACTTTTTTTGAAAAAGTGGAAAAAAGTCTATGTGGAGATCCTACTAGGTCTTGAAAGTCAAGTCATTAACAAAAAAGTTTGCAGACTCAAAAAGTTCTTATATGGAGTTAAACAATCTCCAAAAAACATAGTTCAACAAATTCAGTAAACAATCAAGAGGTTTGGACATAATCAATATGTTGATAAGGATTTTATGTTAAATAAAATACTATATTATTTATAATTCTAATTGTATAATTATATCTTATAATTAGAGTTCAAATATAATAAAAATAACTAGTTTATATATATCTTTTAAATGTAAACAAAACAAATAATAAAAAATGAAAAGTTTATTTTTTATAAAAACTTCAGGATATCAGAGCGCCGATAAAAAGCTGCAGCCGCACATTTGCAGGCGTCGGTAAAAACTGGAGCTGCACATTCGCAGGTATCGGTAAAAATTGAAGCCGCACATTCACAGGCGTCGGTAAAAAGTGCAGCCGCACCTCCAAAAGCACCGATAATAATATACAACCGCACAACCATAAGCGCTAAGCGCCAGTAAAAAAATGCAGCCGCACATCTAAAAACGCTAGTAAAAAATTACAGCCGCACATCAATAGATGCAGGTAAAAAAGGACACACCATTAACTTTTTCTGCGCACGTTCAGAGATCTGTTCGGAGAAGACAAACCAAGCCGACTTTGAGCCGTTTTAGAGCCAAGTCTGAGCCGTTTTAGAACTAAACCCGATCCGTTTAGAGTCGAACCAAATCTAATTCCGTTTTTTTGGCTTCTTGGTGCAAATAAGAGATTCATTTTTTATTACTGGGTATTTTTTCTTCTTATTTTTAGCATTCTAAAATTATAAAAGTAAAAAAAGTGAGTGTTACTAGCTTTGATAATCCTTCATTACAAATTAGTCCTGTAAAACTTGATAGAACTAATTATCTTAATTGGTCGAGATCTTATTCATTGTTCATCAAATCTAGAGGATTGTAGGGTTATATTACTGGTGATGTGAAGAAACCAGATATTAGTAATTTAAAATATAATAGATGAGACTCTGAGAGCTCATTGGTAATGTCATGACTCATAAATATCATGCAATTCTATATTTCCAGAACACATCGGTTGCTTAACACTACCGAAAAAATATGCAATGCAACATCTCTTACATATTCACAGATGGGTAATGACGCCCAGATTTATGAACTCCGGAATAAAGTTCATGGCACAAAGCAAAGACAGATGACTATTTCTCAATATTTTTCTGAACTAAATGTATTATGGCAGAAGTTAGATTACTATCAAGATTTTCAAGCAGAGTGCCCTGTAAATGCAGTCAAATTTCAGAAATTGATAAAAAAAGAGCGAATTTATAATTTTTTAACTAGTTTGAACACCGAATATGATCAAATACGGGTCCAAGTGCTTGGTAAGAATCTTTTTCCCTATTAGAACAAACTTATGCTTATGTTCAACAAGAAGAGAGTAGAATAAATGTCATGCTTCACATTGCACCAGTTGAGAAAGCTGAACTAGTTGCTCAGTCTGATCAATCCAGAGATATATGAAAATGTGACTATTGTGGCAAGCCAAGACACACTAGGGAAACTTGTTGGAAGTTGCATGGAAGACCAATTACAGGTCGGGGAGAAAGAAGAGGTGGAACCACAAGAGCTCAAGCAAATTTTGTTGAAACTAGGGAAACACCTACTTCACAATCCATTAGAGCCTTTTCCACAAAAAAATTCAAAATCTAAAGCACCTTTTGAGTCAACTTAACTCTTCATTAACTGTTGGCACATCAAATATGGTAAAATCAGGTATTGTTTATTCTATTTCAACTTCTTGTATTGAAGGGGATATTGTCCGTATAGCAGATGGGTTATACACCCCCGTGTCGGGAACAGGTTCCATTAATTGTACTCCTACTATTATACTGTCTTCAATTTTACATGTGCCTAATTTTTCTGATAATCTTTTATCTATTAGTATCATAACTAGAGATATCAACTGTAAAATTGATTTTTTTCCTGATCATTGTATTTTTCAAGATCTTCAAATCGGGAAGAGGATTGGCACTGGTAGACTGCAAGATGGCTTATATGTCTTGGATAGACATCTGAATTTAATTGGAAATCAAACAACTATTGGGAATAAAGAAGTCAATATGGAGATACTACAATGGCACCGACAATTGGGACATCCTTCCTTTTTTATTTTGGAAAAATTATATTTTAAGTTATTTAAAAGAACTTCTATGAAGTCTTTATTTTATGATACATGCGAACTTACTAAACATAAAAGGAACTCTTATCATTTAAGTAATAATAGAAGTATTAATCATTTTAAGACTATTCACTCTTATGTGTGGGGACTTACTCAGAATACCTCTTTTTCTGGTCAAAGATTGTTTGTTACTTTTATTGATTGCTGTACTACATTAACATGAATTTATCTGTTAAAAGCAAAAAGTGATATATTTTCATGTTTTCAATCTTTCCACAAAATGATATGTATATAGTTTGGTGCTAAAATTCAGATTCTGCGAACTGATAATGGTACAAAATATATGGATAGTGGATTTCGTGCCTATTTGGAGTCAAATGCGATAATTTCATCAGACAATTTGTATCTACACCAGTGAACAAAATGGAGTTGTTGAAAGAAAAAACAGATACACACTAGAGGTAGCTCGATCACTAATGTTCACCATGAATCTACCACAAAATGGAGATGCAATTCTCTTAACTGTCTATTTTATCAATAGAATGTCTTTGCAGATCTTAAATTTTAAAAATCCTATGGAGGTTTTGTAAGGAAACAATTCCTATATTGTTCCCCCAAAAGTGTTTTGGATGTGTGTACTTTGTTCATGCTAGAAACGTGGGTAAACTAAAACCTATAATTCTTAAGTGTGTATTTGTTGGATATTCTTCTACCCAAAAAGGCTATAAGTGTTATCATCCACCATTTAGAAAATACTTTGTAATTATGGATGTTACCTTTAGGGAGAATGAGCCTTACTTCAACTCAAACCTAACACCTCTTCAGAGGAAGAGTGAGAAGGAAGAAGTGATACCTAATTGGGTAAAGATTGATAATCATATTCAAGGGGAGAATTATATTACAGAAAGTTTTAATTAAGAAAATAATGTTGGACATCTAGATAAATCAGACTTGAAAAGGTATTCAAGGAGAGAGAAATATGAAAAAGTCAATTTGCAGTCTGTCCCAGGTCAAGAATCTTCTTTGGTTCCAGAAAATACTGGTGAATTATCTTTCTCTTGTAATTTATCAGATAAACCTATTGCTATTACAAAGGAAACGAGAACTTGTGCTAAGCACCCTATATCTAACTTTGTTTCCTATGACTCTCTATATCCCTCCTATAGAGTTTTTGTCTTATCTGTTTTCTTTGTGTCTATTTCATAAGATTGGAGAGAAGCTCTATTAGATCCCAAGCGGAAGAAAACCATGTTTGAAAAAATGAGAGCATTAACAAAGAATGAAACAAGGAAACTTATTTCACCTCCACAGGAAAAAAAGGTAGTTGATTGCAAACGGGTGTTCACTGTAAAACACAAAGCAGACGGATCGATCGAAAGGTACAAAGCTAGATTGGTGGGTAAAGGATTTATTGCGCAGCTAACCTTGATTGCAATTTACAGCAGTTTGATTAAAAAATGCATTCCTCCATGGAGACTTAGAGGAAGAGGTGTACATAGAAATTCTACTTGGATTTGAAGATGAAAAGATGCAAGGAAAAGTTTGTCAATTAAAAAATACTTTATATGGATTGAAGTAGTTTCTAAGAACATGGTTTCAAAAGTTTAGAAAAGTTATAATCTCTTTTAGATATCAATAAAGCAATGCGGATCATACCTTATTTATTAAAACATCGTGAAGGTAAAGTCACTCTTCCTATTGTTAGGTGAATGATATTGAGGTGACTGGAGATGATATAAAGGAGATGGCTCGGTTGAAGAAACTTTTTACTCAAGAGTTTGAAATAAAAGATTTAGGAACATTGCAATACTTCTTGGGGATTGAAGTTGCCAAATCCAATAAAGGGATATTCATTTCTCAAAAGAAGTATATCCTACACTTACTAGAAGAGACTGGTATGATGGGTTGCAAGCCGACAGAATCACCTATTGAGAACAACCACAAATTGCAAGCAGGTAGTGGTATATCAGTTGACTTGGGAAGATACCAGCGACTAATTGGAAAACTCATTTATCTCTCACATACCAGACCCGATATAGCATATGCAGTTAGTCTTGTGAGCCAGTACATGCATGATTCTCATGAGACTCATTTACATGTTGTCTTCTACATATTACGATACTTGAAGTCTGCACCAGGAAAAACTCTGCTCTTTTCTAAGCATGGTTGCTCTTTTCTAAGCATGGTTACCTTAAAATAGAAGCATTTACAGATGCCGATTGGGCTGATTCCCTATATGATAGAAAATCAATTATAAGGTACTGCACACTTGTAGGAGACAACTTAATCACATGAAAAAGTAAAAAACAAAGTGTCGTTGTTCACTCCAGTGCTGAGATAGAATATAGAGCAATGACCCAAAGAGTATGTTGAGTACTATGGTTGCAAAAGCTAATGAGGGAGTTAAAACTGCTTGAAAATGAGAAACTCTCCTTATTTTGTGATAATAAAACAACAATTAACATTACTTATAATCCAGTTTAACATGACAGGACAAAACACATTGAAATTGATCGACACTTCACAAAAGAGAAGGTGGTTGGTGGCTCTCTATGCTTATATCATGTATTTTCTGGCAACCAAGTGGCTGATATTTTCACTAAAGAACTATGCAACAAATCTCTTTAGAACCTGATTTGCAAGTTGGGCATGTGTGATATTTTTGCGCCAACTTAAGGGGGAGCGTTGATAAGGATTTTATGTTAAGTAAAATATTATATTATTGATAGTTCTAATACTATAATTATATCATATAATTAGAATTCAAATAGAATAAAGATAATTAATCTATATATATCTTCTAAATGTAAACAAAACAAGGAATAAAAAATTAGAAGTTTATTTTTTCTAAAAACTTCACAATACCAAACAGATCATACTATATTTGTCAAGTATGATTCTCAAGGAAAAATGGTAATCCTCATTATATATGCAGATAATACAATAATTACATGAGATGAACAGAGAAAATACTCATACTAAAAAAGATCTTAACTAAATAATTTGATATTAAAAACTTATGAAAACCTCAAATATTTTTTTAGAATAAAAATTGCTAGATTAAGGAAAGAAATCTCAATTTCTTAGCGAAAATATATATTGGCTCTTCTAGTAGCAACTAGAACTCTTTGGCGCAAGCTTCCAGACACACCTATGGATGTCAACATTAAACTGGAAAAGAAAATTAACAGTGTTTCAGTTGACAAAGAAAGATACCAATGTCTACCTCTCACATACTATATCAGATATTAGCTTTACTATCAGTAACCCAACCTGAGGAACTATGGAGGAAGTATTTTGGATTCTTAAGTATCTAAAAATGATAGCTGGACAATGACTATTCTTTAAGAAAAATAGAAATCAAGAAATTAAAATATACACTGATGCAGACTAAACTTATTCTATAATTGACAGAAAATCCACGTCTAAATACTGTACATATATTTAGGGAAACCTAATTATTTAGAGAAGCAAAAAACAGCCAATGGTACCAAGGAGTAATGTTAAGGCTGAATTTAGAGCTTTAGCATATGCTACCTGTGAAAGAATGTGGTTACAAGGGGTATTTGGTGAATTAAGAATTCCCTCTATATAACCTATAAAAGTGCTATTTGACAATCAATCCACAATAAACATAACAAAAAACCTAGTCCATCATGATCAAACTAAGTATTCAGAGATTACTATACACTTTGTGAGAGAAAAAATAGAGTTAGGAGTACTATCTTTGTGGCATATTCAATCATGTCATCAAACCACGAATATTTTCATCAAGGCATTAGCTAGCCAGATTTTCAAATAATTGAGTTCCAAGTTTGGGTTGCTCAATTTCTTCATACTAGCTTGAGGGAGACCGTAAGAATCCGACTTCTTATAGAAATCTAATTTCGGTAGAGATTGGTATATTTAGGGATATCTCCTTATAAAACAGAATCATAGTCGACTTTCATAATTAAAATATTTTTTTCTTTTATGGGACTGATTCATATTTAGCTTCCCACTAAAACTCTCTCTAATTTTCTCCTATATATGTCCAAATATTATAAACTAAGTATTTTGAATAAAAATTACATAAATAGAAAATTTAATTACAAATTTTCAGTTTATTACTCAACTATCTTGTAAAGTTTCATATGCTTCATGCTAAAACCAGCTTGATCTTGGTAAATAATATCTTTTCCTTTCTTTTATTTTTATTTTTTTAAAAAAACGAAGTAATAAGAGCTTTTCTTTTTATTACTCAATTATTTTGGTTTTCTCGATATCTGCAAACCAGCTTGAAGGGGAGCATAGGAATCTGATTTATTGTAGAAGTTCAATTCCTATACAAATTGGTATATTTAGAGATATCTTTATTCATAGACAACTTCCATAACTAGAAAATCTTTTTTCTTTAAGGGACTTATTTATATTTAGTTTCCTACGAAAACTCTATCTAGTTTTCTCCTATATGTATTCAAATGTTGTAAATTAATTATCATGAATAAAAATTTAATAAACGAAAAATTTAATTACAAATTTTCAGTTATTACTCAACTATCAGATAAAATTTCATGCGCTTCATGTTAAAACCAGCTTGATATCTTGGCAAATAAGATTTAAATACAAAGTAATAAAATCTTTTCGTTTTCTTATTCAACTATTTTGGTTTGCTCAATATCTATCTTCAAACAAGCTTGAGGGGGAGTGCAGAAACTGACTTCTTGTAGAAATTGAATTCCTATACAGATTGATATATTTAGTAATATCTCCTTATAAAGTAGAATCATAGTCCGTTTCTATAACTAGAAGATCCTTCCTTTTATAAAACTGATTTGTATTTAGTTTCATATTAAAACTCTCTCAAATCTTCTTCTATATATATGCAAATGTTGTAAATTAAGTATTATAAATAAAATTCAATAAACAAAAGGTTTAAGTACAAATTTTCAGTTCATCACTCAACTATATGGTAAAGTTTCATGAGCTTCATGCTAAAACTAGACTTACTCCTGTAAACACAGTTATAGCACCATCAGTCTTACTCCCCTTTACCGGATATGATTCACGCCATCTCTGCCAGATTCCCCTCACACTGAATTTCGGCATAAACTCAACCTTCAAAATATGACAACTGTTACTCCTAAATTTTCAAGAGCAATTATTACATGTTTTCAATAGAAGTCTTGCAGACTAAAACATCATATCAAAAATAAAAGAAAGAAATAAAATTGAAGTCCAAGAGAAAACTAATTAGAGTGCTTACTGTTGAACCAGCATAAATAGGAGCAAACAAAGCATTGAAAAGCCCATGAACATGTATACGTAAGTTAAGGATCAGTAAGTCATAAATTTTCCAAGCCAAGTATATTCGCAGAAAATGACATCTAAAGTAAATGAATACAACCTGTAATAATATGATGAACAATTACTATAAAATCTAGGTGATATAATTTGTTGGATATGATGTAGGGGCAGGCAGTGCAGAAATTGATCGGTAGATGTATATTCCCATGCTTCTGCCAACATTTGAACCTGCATTTAAGCCAAAGTCCAAGGAAATGTTAACAAAAACATCTAATATTGAATAGCATAAAACATGAAAACCGGATGCAGAACAAGATACTAAAGTATATTTGACTATACAACTTATGATAACAAGTCAATAAATAAGACAATTGAGGACATTATGAAATATGTAATTTCTATTACATAAATTGAGTGAACTAGTGATGGATCTGTCACTTTAGTTATAAAAAATAATATTCTTTTAGCTCCAAACAACAATTTTCTCATTGATTTTGGAAGAGAGAGACCTCAGTTTAAGATACTATCCCAAAAATTCTTTTGCCTCCTAATAGCAGTGAGGAAAGTTTGGCTATTTTTCTTTTTACAAATTTCACTATTCCTAATTGGTTCACTACGTTTTTAGAATTCTTGATTTTGTAAGCATTCTCCTTTTTTCTCATACAAATTTCAAGTTTCACAAGCTTTAATTGTTAGGAAGACAGTTCCAATTTTGATATTCTTTCTACTTCAATGTTTTAAAACTCAAGGTCTAGTTTTTTACTGAGTAGAGTAGAACGATTGAGAAAAAGAAGATACTAAAATGGACATATTTAAACAATAAGTGCTAAGAAGTGTACGTTAAAGTTGAAGTATGAGTGAAGTATGGTAAAAGATATATTAGTAATATATCCCTTCTTTGTAATTAATTGTACTTCCTTGTATTGCTTCCATTAACTTGTATATATAAGACTCAAGAACAAGCACATATAGCCCATCCCTAAGGAGAAGAAAAAACTATAGACCTCAGCATTTATCAAGGCATAAACGAACACATGAGGAAACGACTTGAGTCCTAAAAGAAACATAAAGGTACTAGGCTCTTGGTACATTCAAGTACACTTTCTATTTCTCATGGTATAAATACCTCACAGAAACCTTTTTTTCTATCATGGATTATGGATTCAAGAGCTACAAACCATATCATAAATACCTTTAAATTCTTCAATACCTATGCATATCCCAGCAATAGAAAAATTGTTATTGTTGATGATTCACTGACCACAATAGCAGGAGTAGGAAACACAAAACTCACCCATTACCTTACTCTTATTAATGTGCTTCATGTCCCTAAATTATGTACAGATCTCATACAGAAACTAAAATATCCAAAGATCTTAATTGTAAAGTAACTTTTTCTCCTTCTCACTGTGAATTTTAGGGCCAAAGCTCATGGAGGATGATTGGACGTACTGAAGATTGGGACAAGTTATACTTTCTGGATACATCTGCGATACCGCGTATTGGCCTTTCTAACCGTACACTAGATAAATTATGACTATGTCACATAAGACTATGACATCCTTTCTTTATCCTCAATGTTATGTTTCCCTCTTTATTTTTCGATGTTAATAACAAAAAATTATATTGCTATGTATTTGAATTGATAAAACACTATCGTGTAATTTTTCCTCTAATAATAAAGAAGCAATTTTCCTTTTACTCTAATTTATAATGATTTGGGGTCCCACAAATATTGCTAATATTTCTATGACTCGATGGTTTGTCTTTTTTGTTGATGATTGTACTCAGAATAACTTGACTCCTTATGTTAAAATCTAAAGATAAACTTAGTTATATTCTTATTCAGTTTTATCTATGACCCACATACAGTTTTATGGTAAAAAGTCAATGCTTACGAATCAATGATACCCAAGATTACTTTGATCAGAAATTGATCAAGAGTTTCCTATATCTACATATTATAACAAATGGAATAGCATAATGGAAAAATGGTCGCTTGCTATTACTAGTGCCGTTTTGTTTCAAAACCATACACCTAACAATACTTAGGGAAAACAATGTTAACTGCCGCCAATCTAATAAACTGGTTACCATCTTGGGTACTAGAATTTCACAATCCTATGGAAGTTTTTGCTTCCTTTTTTCTTGAGGTACGAGTCTCCAATAATCTTATTCCTTGAGTCTTTAAATTGCTACCTATATTCACGTACATTAGTCACAAAGTGCAAAACTTGATCCTAGAGTCATCCAATGTGATTTTGTGGGATACTCAACAATAAAAATTCTTTGCATCTGCTGATGTCACATTTGTTGAGAAGGAATCATTCTTTGATAAGTCTTATCTTCATAGAGAGATATAAGGTAAGATTAGTAGCCAAAAAATCTACTCAAACCTATGGGATTAACTACCAAGAGACATTCGCACCTGTTGTAGAGATGAATATGATACTTATCCTACTATTCTTAAATACTAACTTTAATTGGTAATTGTAGCAGTTTGATGTGAAGAATGTAATCTTACATAAGAAATTGGAAGAAGAAATTTACATAGAAATTTCCTCTAAATTTGCCGAGGAAATAGGAACGAACAAGGCATGTAAACTAAAAAGGTATGGTACGGACTCAATCAATCTCCTGGGGCACAGTTGGAGGAAAGTGATGTTCTCCTTGCAATCTAGGCAAAATCAATGAGATCACAACCTGTTCATTAAACAATCAAAATGTGGGAATCACAACCCTCCTGGTATATGCAAATGATATGATTGTCATAAGAAATGATGAAAAAAAATATGGTACTCAAGCAATATCTAACTAGAGAGTTCGAGACCAAAGGATTTGGGCGATTAAAATATTTCTTTGGGAATAGAAGTGACCCATTCAAAGTGTAGAATATCATCTCACAACAAAAATGTGTCATAGATCTTTTGAAAGAGACTGGCAAATTAGATGCAAACCCACTAACATACCAAGTGATCTTAACCATAAACTGAAATTAGCAGAAGAAACACACATATGGACAAGAAACTGTACCAAAGATTAAGGGGAGAACTACTATACTATCGCATACCAGGTAAAGTGAGCATGGACCATGAAGTTGGCGGCCAAGGAAGACTCAAGGGAAATTTGCACACTTTAGATGGATTTGGGTCACTTCGAAAAAATATTACAATGCCAAGTGGACCCATTACAAGAGGGAGAGCAAAAAGACTCTAACAGGCTTTCAACTCTTCTTCCAAGAATGGATCAATGAGGAGGATGGATTTGGATCACTTAATTAAGCCGAAAAGAAGAGGAAAATAAATCCATCAATCCAAGTATATTATGGTACATACACCTCAATTTAAGTGGAAGAGGAAAAATAAGCAAGAAGAGAAAGGAAATCTTTCCATAAGGGATTCCTTCTCCCAAACTTGCAAGGAATCTTCTTCCTTAAAGGGAGAATCACTCAAGGGTGGATTTCCTTCCTAAACCACATAGGAAATCAAGAGAAAGAGGAAAACAAATCCTATGAGAATGTCATGGATTTTGGGAGGATTATGAGAGCAATTAATCCTTTCTCAAACTGGTCATAATCTTCCTTAATTCCTCCCCCAATCATCTCCATAATTAATTAAGATCCTCCATTTAAAAGGTTTCCACAAAGGGAGATCATATCGACCTAATTTTGATTGTAACCCTCTTAATTCTTAGTATTTTCTCATTTAAGTTTAAATTTAATCTTCTATGTAATCCCTACAATTGATTTAAAAGATTTATTTTCCTTATACTGTATATGAGCTACTCTATAAATAGGTTTTTCAATTTCTAATTATAATCATTCAAGTTTATATCAATAAAATTAAAGAATTAGTTTCAACTACTGAGTTGTTTTCTATCTCTTGTTGAGCAAGAATTGTCAACTTATCAAGATATTTTTATTGCCTTTTTTTATTCTTTTAATTTTTCAATTATTTTAGTTTCTATTACTCTATCGATAGCGAATTAAGTAAGAAGGGTTTATTATAGAATTCAAGTCTTCGGTGCTTTAATGAATATTGTGTGAGTTCAGCATTACATCAACGATCCTGAGTTCTACATCACCAGGTCAGTTGCATATGCAATTAGCAAGGCGACCCAGTTCATGCACAAACCCATGAGTACACATGCAACCTATCTAAAGGATAATTCGCCACTTGAACAGTACTCCAAAAAAAGGAATTATCTATAAAAGAAACATGAACTACTTCTTGAGACATACACTAATACGGATTATGCAGGACTCAATTATCAACAAAAGACCCTCTTCTAGATATTGCACCTTTCTTGCAAGAAATCTGCTAACTTATAGACGTAAGAAGCAAAATGTGGTAGCCCGGTTTAGTGAGGACTCAGAGTTCAAAAATATGACTCAAAGAGTGTACGAGCTCTTGTTGAAGATGATCTTAGAAGATTTGAAAATTCATTTAGATGGACCTGTGAGGCTCTATTGCGACAAGAAGTCAGAAATTAGCATCAGTCATAATCTAATACAACAAAACAAAATCACGCACATTGAAGTAGATAGACAATTCATCCAAAAAAATTCAGACAATGGATTAACATTCACTTTATATATTTCTGCACTTTTGCAACTTACTGATGTACTGTCTAAGGAATTTAGAAATCCTAAATTTCTGACAATTATTGCCAAGATGAGAATAGATAATATTTATTCATCAGCTTGAGAATGAGCATTAAGAAGTGTATTTTAAAGTTAAAGTATGGGTTAACGTACAGGGTACACTTGTAATATACCATTTCTTTTTAATTAATTGTATTTTCTTGTATTACTTCCATTAACTTGCCTATATAGAAATCTAATAATTTAATAAAACATACAAATTCTTTTTTCCACAATAAGAATAGATATTTTTTAACAATGAAATATATTTATTATTGTAACATGATGATAAGCCCCATAAAAACACACTCATTCGAATGTTTAAGAGCATTTCGGGCCTGAGAATGATCTAATTGGTATTAATGTAGAGAATGAAGTGATCGACTTTCTTGTGGGGTCCATAGGTTGCTCTAGGCTAGTTTGGCACATTGTCTATTTAAGTGTCCCCTTAGGGAAAAAGCTTAAGAGGGGTGACTTTTGGGATAACATGGGGACAAAAGTGGCTAAGTGGTCAGAGAGTTGAAAAAGGGGATTCTTTTCATTATCAAGGAGGTTTACTTTGAATTCTTTTTTACTATTATCCCTGTTCACAATCCCTTGTGGCTTAGCTAATATATTAAAGGGCATTATGTGAAAGTCTTTATGGGCTAGTGCAGGAGAGGACAAGAAAGAACGTATCTCTATTGGCAAAATGGTTTTGTCACTTTCCACACGAACTGAATTCTTTGTGACATAAGGTGATTAGAAGCATCCACAAAAACGGAAGGGATAGGTGAAGGACATCTTCGCTGCAAGTTCCACTACTCATCGTAGTCCCTGGAAATCCATCTCCTAGGCTCGAACATTGTTTTCTCTACTTACCCATTTTCAGGTGGGAAATGAATCTAAAATATTGTTTTGGGAGACACTCGGGTGGGAGACCAACCGTTACCATCCAAATTTCCTCAATTATACATACCTTTCCACCATGCACAATGTCCATACATCCACTTTCACTTTGAATACTGCAAGAAGTTTCTCTTGGAACTTCGACTTTACCCGGCACCCATCCGAGAAGGAGACGCGATATCTTTTCATTGTTATACCTTTTGAGCAATTCATCTCTCGCCTCAACCTGATAATAGAATTTAAATCCTTGAGCCATCATGGTTGTATACATGTAAGTCTTCCTTTAATCACCTCACAAACGACCCCCCCTCAGCCAATTTCGCATTAGCAAGGTATTTTGGGGGGCTTCAGTTCCATTAAGGTAAAGGTGTTCTCTTGAACTCACTTTCATCAAAAGCTTAACATAAAAGATGTGCTTCAAATTCGTCAACCAAATTGAGCTTTATCTCTAGAATATATGCTTCATGTGTTTCGCGGTGGAGAAGACTCACTCTCACTTGTTTCTATATTGTGCCATAGCTTGGAGGTCTTGGACTAATTTTGTCAGTAATTTTTAAGCTGAATTGGGTTAATCCCTCAAATGGGGAACTCTCCTATGCTCTTTTATTCATGGAGAAGGATCAAGGAACGTGCCAAGCCTCTTCAGCGAGGGGCTATATTTGTTGGGTTGTGGTGTTTATAGCTATCTCGAAAGAGGCAGATACTAAAGGACCATCACACATCTTTTTGTGAGTTATGGGAAACTATCTTTTTAGCTACCCTCTGGGCTAAAGTACACGGGCACTATCATTGTACTAATATTTTAGCACCTTACCATAGTTGGAATGCTATTATTTACAACTCATAGGCCAGTATCACTTTGTTGTTATTTTTTTCTTCTTTTTGTTTTCATGATTTTCTAAGGGGGGTTTCTTAATTCTTTTAGTATACATTGTATTGGTCCCTTCTTCCTAATAAATCTTCTTTTATCTAAAAAATAACAAAATATTTATTTAATCATACTGTTTACTGTTACTATTAAAATATGTTCATAGATGATTTTCAGCACAAACTTGGCTTAAGTATGTCCATTGATAGATTTTAACTCATTTCAACAAACGTTAATTTTCTTCTAAAGACCCAAGACATGCGTAACTCTAAGACTACCTGACCCTCCAACCCATCACTCATCAAGCCCAAACTTAGCTTAGATTATTTTCCACCACAGTTTGTCCTCACAATTCATGCCCCTACCACAATAATTTTACAAGGAGAGCTTTATTTAAATTTACAATAGATCTAATGCCAAGCCTGACCCTTTGACAAGGGAGCTTAACATAGGCCCAAGCCATTAGGTTGAACCTCTTTCATTCTTTAGAATCACTCCATAAAAAGCAGCATGACAATGCCTCCAGCTCCTTTCCCACGCTAGCTATGATTGCAAGCAAAGACAAAATAAGCAAGTTAGACAAAGTACATTTATCAAGAGTATGCCCCTTTGGATAAAAAATTCCCTTTTTTAATCTGCCAATCTCTTCTCAAATCCAGGCACCACAAGCTCCCATACAACTTTGCCTTTGAACTTCTTCCCAAGTGGTAATCCCAAGTACTTAAAAAGAAGAATGGCCACCCCTATAGCCCAACATGCCAGCAAAAGCCTCCATATTTTGGCCCTCCCCAATGAGCACCAACTCGTTTAGACAAATTGACCTTAAAGTCAAAAACAACTTTGAAAAAGAGGACGCATCTAATGGTAAGGACAGCCTCCTAATTAGGCCTACAAAATAAACGTGCTGTCAACAAAAAGCAAATAGATAATCACCACCTCGTTATGGATCCTATAAGTACGCATATCGTACCCATTGTTAAAGTGTATCAAAGAAAGACGAAGAAACCCACAGCCCATACTTAATAGTCTATCCATAGTCTCCTAATTTTGTGGTCAGAAGTCCAAGTGTTCCTTATGGCCTTTTACCAAGTGTGCCTTCAGAAATTCTGTATATTGCAAGTGCATGATTTGAACATCTTAGCAGTTTTGACTAGGTCTAGGAATAAGATAACAAGAGGTGGATCCTAATTTCTATGCAAAAGAAACTGCTTTTTACTTATGCTGTAATAAGTTCCATTCACATCTCAATAATTATTTCGTATTACACTATGGGTTTGACTTGGTCTAGGAATAAGATAATGAAAGGTGGTTCCTAATTTCTACGAAAGAAGAAACTGCTTTTTTTCTCAAGTGTGAGTAGACACCGTGAGATTGTCTGTTCTCTATCAATGAACCCATAACTTAGTTTTAATATAGGCAAGGGAAGAAAAACCAAGAATTGAAGTTTACTCACTAACTATTATGTTAACCGACCTATAACTAGATCCTTAAAAAAAGACTCCATAACACCGCCTGCCCTCCTTTGCCCATAACCAACCCCTGAATCAACCATTTTTTTCCTTACTCTGATAATCAATTTGTTAAGGACCTCCACAATAATGATAAAAAGAAGAGGAAAAAAGGAATTCCCTTGTTTTAGGCACATCATAGAGTAACAATAGCTAAAAAGGAGTTGAAAGAAATATAAGTTTTCATCCACGAGGCATTATCATTCACTAAACAAAAGTCTCCTTAACATGCAAAACAAGAAGGCCCAAATGGTCCAGAATAAAAAGACATCATTCTCGGTTAAAAAAGTTTTTCATAATAATTTTGTTTTTTATTTTTAATTTATTTAGATTAATTAGGTCCGCTTAGACCTTATATTATCTCAGTTTCCTATTTAGGCACACAACTCTAGAATCTTTCACTGTAAGTATACATCTTTTTCCTAGTTGTGGAGTAGGGTAACTTTTTCTGACACCTTTATGGGCCAAAGCACATAAGCATTACTCTAATACAAGCATATCACATTACACTGCAATTGGGACGCATTTATTTTCAGCCAATAGATTGTATCCATTTTTTCTCATCCCATGAGGGGAATGCTAGTTTTCATTTTCCTTTTTTTTCCTTTTTGTATTTTCTTCAGAAGTATGTACTATTCTCCAGTGATGTATCTTTTTTCTCTCCTTTCTCAATAATATTTCACCTTTTATCCAAAAAAAAACGAGAATATCTTAGATTTCTTCTTTTATACATTTTCTTATTAGTTATAATTGATGCTTAGATAAAGACTAGTAGCTATCAACAAAAAAGGACATGATGATAAATTAAGACATCCTTTATTAGGGTTTTATTCATTTTTATTTCTCTTTGCGTTTGTTCTTTTTGTTATTATTTTGTTTAAACCTATCTAATTATGTCTACTACTCCCTATATTTCTTCACATTGATCATCTATTTCCTCTGCTATACCTCTATTCTTGTGTTTTTAACCTAAACAACTTATTTTTCTAAACTATCCATTAGACAAGTTAGTTTAACCACTACTGATCCTACATCAACAAGACATTACCGTAAGCATTTTTCATATCAAGTTTGCAAATCAAAACCTCCATACCAAGTCTCCACGTAAAGTCGACCACTTAATAGCAATTAGGATAGCACTCAAAATATGTCAGTGCTCCATAAAAACATGTTGAACATCAAGCAATCCTTCTTACTTCCACATCCACAAATTCTGCTTATTCCAGACTCTGTTTCTATGGTTAACATGTGAAGCTTTTTCGAAATCTTTAAACTAACATGCTCATTCACCCAAGCCTCCTCCAGCCACTCCTTAATGCTATTCGAGAAAGCATGGACCTGTAGTAATTTGTTTTCAAATCTAAACGAACAGGGCTGCCACCTAATCATACCACTATCCAAGCAAAAGAGAGATTGGAAATAGCATGTGGCAACAATTTCTGCACCAATCTTGGAACTTGAGAATTAAAGCAAAAAGGACAAGAAAGCAGTCCATTCTTGAAAACGAGGCCTCTCCTTAGAGTTGAACCAAGTCCATTTCACCAAACAAAGGGAGATCAATGAGGCAGAGCCCATCCAGAGAGTCCTTAAACTCTTATAACAAACACAAGATGAGCCTCTCCTTACCTCTCATGAAAAAGTAGTACTAAATTAAATTAATATCAAGTCATCAAGGAAAATCCCACCTACTGCGAGTGACCAAGTAGTGTGTCACCTCGAGATCATTCCATAATGCCTCCCTATATCAGTCCTCACTCTACTATAAACCTTTCTAAACACCAACACCAACTCTGACACCCTGCATTTCAATATGTTAGGAATAGAACATTGGCCTCTACACAAATCCAAAATCTCCATTCTTGGTCTAATTCCACATATTACCAGTGCCGCCCACCGCCCCAACCTATAGGAGAGCCCTAACCCATGATAAGCTAGGTTGGTGGGGAAAGCAGCAATCTTCTTGAAAACAAACAATCTCAAGATCCCATTTTGACAACTCTTAACCGTCTTCTTGCTAGAATCATTCAAATCCATCAATTGTGGAGATTGTCTTTTGAACATAAGGATTCAATCTCTAACACACCCTTAGCACCCTTCCCATCATTTGCCCCTTCACACAATTCACCAAACTACAAAGTCTTCTAAGCTATCTCGCTTTATCCACACCCACTTTTTTCTTTGTTAGAATTTTGGAGTTTTAGATGCCCCTTTCCACCTTTACTACCTTCCAGCGCCAGAAACAAATTAATAGCTTATTCCTTAAACCCTCCAAAACTAGACTGCAACAGTTGGGTAATCCTAACAACATTTTTCAAAACCCGTTGAAATGCCTCAACCTGAATCTTTTCCTCAACCAAGCACCAAAGCCACTATTTTTCCTATTCTTATAACAACCCTTCTATTGGCCATCACCATTGGTTTCAACCTAAAAATTGTCATTCCCACCACAGCTAGCGGCAACACTCATTCCACCCCGACTTCAGACCAAGAAGAAGAGTAAAAGTCACAAGACCAAGTGAGACCCACAAAGCTACTCCCTAAAGGAGGAGATTTCTAAGGGCTTCTAAGAGGTATCTTTGCCCACAAAACCTGATATATTAGAAAAATTCAATAAGAAAACAACAAAATAAGAATTTCAACTACATATACAAAACCTAAACTAATAACACATATATCTAAATAGTCCCAAAATAAGCAAATACCGTTAATAATATCATAATGATAACAAATATCTCATAATAATGAAATATGTTAATTCTATAATATTCCTACTAAATCAAAGGTAGAGGCATTAATACTAAAAGAAAAAGTATTCTTGAGAGGATGCCAGCATTCATGAGGTGCATGGAGTTTTAGCACACACCTGAGAACTGATGCTTTTGTGTGTATGTACAACTCCTTTTGGTTTACCAGTTGTACCACTGGTGTAGACAATCAATGCTGGATCACCTGTACAAATGAGAATCATATGAAACTAATATGATGAAACGAAAAGTTGAAAAACTGACCAAAACTTACATGAATTCACCAGAATTCATGTAAATGAATATAACATTTACTAATAGTCTTACCTGAGTTCTCAACTTTTCCTGGAAAGCTCCCATATGCATTTAGGAATCCAGTTTGTGACTGATCATCTACGTTTATCTGTGACAAAGTGCTAGTAACATGTGGAATAAGAGAAAACTTGGCAGCACTTTTAGCAGCAACACTTTGCATAGTCTCCTTGTAATCTTCAGTACTCAATAGCATAGACACATCCTAAACTCAAACAAAAATAAGACTTCTAATTAATCCAAGATGAAGCTAGAGAAGTTTCCATACCAACAATTCAGCAGGATGGTGTGAAATGAAGCCAATCTCAGTATATAGATTGTCCCCATCGCCTTACACTTTCTAATAAAAACACTGCACTATCTTTGGTCAACTTCTACAACAAGTTGTCAATCTTCTGACCACCAAATATCATGGTCAAAAGGTGACTGTGGTCAAGAGTGATTGCAAGTTCGAAACATGCAGGGATCAGGATTTCAAGTTTATACAAGTATAAGCAGGTTGACGAGGACTTAGAGCTTATATAACAAGTATTACAAGGTTACTTATTACAAATAGTATTTCTAGTTGTGTCATTGCCATTCATAAATTTAAAATAGAGCATATTACTGGCTACAAACCACACTTCACAACATCAAGAGTGCAAATAATCAAAACAAGCGAAATAGAGGTTCTTCAGTTCATACAGAATCATTCATCACGTGCAAAAGTTCAGCCTCCGGATAGCTGAGTGCAAGTGGAACTGCAACACCTCCACTAAACCAAGTCCCTAGTACTCCCGCAACAAATTCAGCAGAAGGATTAGCCACAATTCCAATTCGAGCTCCACCGAGATTCTCATACTCTGTGGCATCATCAACTGCCACAGATGGATGACCATGCTTGCTACTTTCACAACTCTGAAATACGACAAGTAAGCATAAAAAAGTATTGATTACTTATTCAAACTAGCAAGAGCCTTAATAATATATAATGGCTTAAGTTTAGACTACGTAAATCTACTAGAAATTATTATTTTTGTTAAACATAAAACTATTGTATTCTTTAAGAGTCTATTATCATAACTTTAGTCACTTTAGGGTTTTAGTATTTTCAGCATTTAGTTTTCCTATTTTTATTATTAATAGTGCTACTTGAATCTTATTAGTATTAGTATTTCTTACTCTAATCCTATTTATGAAAAGTTTCATAGGAAGCATTATAAATATTTATGTAATCAAATTTTTCAACAAAGTTCAGCCATTCAATAAACTACATTGAGAGATCTCAATTTTCTTGTTATGTGATGCAATCAAACCTTATTTAAGACTTCTTAGATGTGATGTCTAAGTTTGTATCCCCAAATCTTCAAGTAGGCAAATTATCTTTAACTTGTCATATATTAGTTGATATGAAACTAAAAGTTATATACACTAAATTCACAAAGTACTATACCCCAAACAGTCACAGATCTGTCTGGACAAAAAGAAAATGACAGAAAAGTCACGCACACATAAAACCTTAAAAGCTGTCAGCCAGTTCACCACCAACAACGCCCCTATCACCAGTCTTACAAGACCACATTAAGCAACTCCATGAAGCCCCACCACTTAACTCTGTGAAGCTCCAGCCCAGTAAGCGACACCATTACTCGTTGCCACAAGTTCTCCTAATCACTGCCTCCCTCGATCTTGTCCTTTCTGCAGTCGTGTCTCGCACTGAACTTGGTTTACAACCCCCACCTCCAATCGATTTGACTAACATACCAAGCCCCACGGAAATAGAAAGAAGCTCCGGCTCAGGCCCCAGCTTCTGGCTCTCTTGATCAGGCCGTCGTATTTTGGGGAGGCAACTCCCGAAGCAGGGAGCCATCCTAGACCAGCAGAATTAGATGAACGAGCTAAAAGTACTATTCCCTTTATGACCTAAAACAAGCCCTACCAAACTATTTAAAAAAATGAAAGCTGCTTGCCCGGATGATCACCGCTCCACTACTGCTTACTCTGTTTTCCTTAGCACCAATTTTCTCTCTTGGAGCAAAAAGAAAGAAGCGACTGTGTCCAGGTATAGCGCCGAGGCCAAAGATAAAGGCTATCTTCCACATCATCCAATGACTAAAAGCTGGTGTGTTCATGCATTTATTACCCACAAGTGGGCATTGTAAAATAATGCTATGTTTTACATTTTCACACCAAGTTTGACCAAACCAGTATACCCAAACCAATTCGGTCTCCTTCAAGACCAGTTTTTATCAGTTCAAAATGGTTCCAAAAACTTTTTCTCTTTTTTTTTTTATTTTTATAGTCAACAAGAAAATTGAAGGCTACCAATCCCCTTTCGAAACTTAAGTTATTGGGTTATCCATATACTTCACATGTTCTAGTAATTCACATGGCATTACCATATGTTATAAGTCTTGGATAAGATTCCAATATTATAGGAAATTTGTAAATATATGGAATGTTAAGGAAGAAAAGAAGTCATTCCTTACAGATGAGAGAATTGACAAATCTTTCTTGGTTGTGGTTAAGTAAGCCAAGCAGTTAAAACAAAGAAAGATTGGAATCATTCTCCAATGTTTCAAACCTTATTCCATTGCTAAAATAAAAGAAGTTTGTCATTTATGAGAGTTCTTGCTAGAACCTTATTTCAATCTCTGCATCTAAAAGACCCAATCTTTTTAAATGTAACCACATTCAAAACTATACAAACTTTCTTAAACACATAACATGAGCCTTTTGGTAACTCAGTATACTTTTGTTTCTATTCGTCATGGCACCTATAATGATTCAATCTTATGCGTTGTTGTTCCTAAAATATTTGCATATATTCTTCTAACCCGGCCTTGACTTTATGATTGACGTATTCAGCATGATGAAACTACCAACACTTACCATTTTATTCTTGGCGTAAAGGATGTATTCTTCAAACCTATGACTATATAAGAGATGAATAATATAAACTTCCAAAAATGTATATAGCCAATAAGAGGGATATACATCATGAACCGATTTCCTCTCCAACTAGACATCATGAACCGATTTCCTCTCCCACTAGACATCATGAACCCATTTCCTCATTTGCGTGGCCCACAATGATGTTGTCTGGAGCTTTCGCTTTTCTCATTGTTTAACCGATAGGGAGACGAGATTTCTTTTTAAGATAAAAGGAGACTAAGGATTTAATCGGCCTACTCCATACATTAGTTACCTATTAATCTTCATAGACACCTAACCGTCGACGATAATCTTCATAATCTTCTAGTCTCTGTACTTGCAAATCCTATTTTCCACATCTGACTGATCACCCTACTAGCTCCCAAAATCATTATGTTAATTTGTTTGGGAAGAGTAAGGTTCCCTCTAAGATTAATATCTTTGTACAGATAGTAACTATTAACAGGCTTAATACCCATGACTTATTGCAAACGAGTCAACCAAATCGAGCTATCTCTCCGGACATTTGCTTTATGTTGACAGTGTGGGAGACACATGCTCACCTTTTTTGGCATTGTGAACTGGCATAGAGATCATGGTCAAGGTTATTTGACCTTTTTGGAATCCACTGGATTGCAACCCTTTGGTGGAATGCTTTGTTCGCTATCATTTTTTTTAAATAAAAAAAAAAGCTTTGTTCACTATCATATTCAAGAGGTAGATACTGTGTTCACTAGCATATTCAAGAGGTAGGAATGACGAAGAAGACGAAACCACTTCAAAGAGGTGTAATTTTTCTAGGATTGCGGACAATTTGATTGGAAAAAAAAATCAAACAATTTTGAGAATAGGTGTTCTCCTCAAAATTAGCAGAATCATATGCTCTTTCAAGCTTCTCTTTGGCGCATGGTCAACTCCTGGATATGACCTTTTCAGAACTGAGGCAGTCATCAACGACCTCTAAGTTGTGTTTGTGTTTATTTCATTTTCATGCACAAATTATATTGTCCTCCTTTCTTTTTAGAGAAGTTGAGGAGGATACCTAATTCTCCACATTTTTACCTTTTCATTCTTTACCTTTTAATAAAGCTTCTATTCTTCTCCCGAAAAAAAAAAAAAAAGAAAAACTACTGGAATATCAATGTTTTACATCCTCCATTACTTTAAAACTCCAGAACAAGTTTTCTCCAATGAGAGGAGAATGATTCATATTGACTTAAGTTTAGATTTTGTAAATTGATTTGAAATTAAATTTTTTTAAATCTAAAACTAGTGTACTATTTATGAATCTTTACTATAATTTTAGTAACTTCAGAATTTTATCCTTTTTGACATCTAGTTTTCCTATTTTTGTTATTAATGTTTCCTAACTTTATCATTGTTAGTATTTCTTACTATAATCCTATCTAGAAAAGGTCATTTTGGAAATATTATAAAATCTTTGTGATTTCACTTTTTAGACAGAGTTATTCAATAAACTACTTTGAGTTTTCTCAATTTTCTGTTGTATAATACAATCAAATTCTTAAATATAATGCCTTAAGACTCATTTGCTATGATATCTAAGAAACTTTGATGTCTAAGTCTTTCTTATGCGGGGAAATTATCCCTATTTTGTCCTACATCACTCAATGTGTGTGTGTGTGTGAGAGAGAGAGAGAGAGAGAGAGAGAGAGAAAGAGAATCTATGTATTATGATTATGATGATATGTGTCTATCAACTTATAAGAGCTATCACACTTGAAATAGTAATATTTATCCAATTTCCACATATATTCTTATGTTTATAACTTCAGAAAGTGATAAGAGTTAAATAGACAGGGTAAAAACTTAGAATGCGCCATGTTTTTTCTTTCTTTTGCAAATTAGGATTATAGAATTTAAGCATACAGTTTTCAGTTCCTCGCACAAAAGTCTAGATATCTTCCATGCAGATGATATGAGTTGGCTGTAAGTGTAACTCTTCTGATCAGCTCTAATTGCAATACTATCACGAGCAGCAGATCCCTGCTTACAAGCAGCTTTAACAACCTCCATCAATGTACAAGAACGTAATGCTGCAACATATATCACGAAGAAACAAGAATTTGAGAACATTTAGTAAAATATCAATAGAATCTCTTCAGTAGAATAGTTTCTCAACCATGTTAGCTCTTAAAATGGCCCAACTAATTCGGAAACTAAGATTTAGGACTTGGAACTTGCTTTAATGAAGTAAATGTTTTGAGTTCCAATAGAATGATTCAAAATTCCTGTCTTATACTTCACATTGACTACTAGAGTACCACAGGCTCACTTTTGGGCACTCGTTACAGTTCTCTTCAAGGCAAAGAGGTGCCCATGAGATGCTTCATTATAGATCGAATTCACTACAACAATACCAAAGACTCACTTTTGCGAGCTCATGACAGTTTTTTCCCCAAGGCAAAGAGGCACCATAAGATGCTTAATTCATTGCACAAAAATTAAACCCAAGGTCAGAATGCTATTACGAAAAGTGAGTTTCACCATCACAGTTCATTGGTTAAGATCAGTTTTCAGATTTTATCAGTGGCACCATTTTAATTGTTCTTTTATCCTGTCTCATATCATCATGAACACACCCCGCAAGTTTGTAAAAGCCATCCAGAAAATCATTGTGATTTCTACTTAGCTCAAGGTTCTCGGTTAAAGAATTGGTGGGGAGAGAAAGAAAATCATTAAAGTGTTTCATCAACCCAATAATGAAAAGGTTTGTTCTTTTCTACTGGCATCCAGGTTTTAAACCTCAATACCATAAATAACAAACCAGAACTAGCACTTAGAATTTCACTGCCAATAACATGAATTGTATCATGCTTACATCAAAATAACCATATCTTAGTAGCATTCAATACAATCGAAGTAACCGTACAATAATTCAATCCATCACTAATCAATTCCTCCTTTTCACTAACCTTCCTTGCATAAAACGCAAACCAAATCTAGCTAAGTACATACCCATCAGAAAATGCATGAGTAACATTTTATATTGACGCATAAACAGATGATTGAATATAGCTTAAAAAGTGTTTTGGAAATAAAAAGCTCAATTTCATATTTCAATAAAATTTCAAACTAAAAACATAAACAATTGCCAGAGGCGAAAGTTTCAATGAGTTAACAAAAGGCCACAAAACCATTTCTCCGAATAGCCATAGCCCAGAAACGGAAATCCCCAAAAAAATATAAAATAAAATTCCCATTCCCTGTCCTTATACCAAACTTTTCCCCGTAATTTTCTCACAAACCAAACAGATAATCGAACACGGCAAAAAAAAGACGGACGTACAGGAGAAAAGTCGAGACTGCGACGTGCAGAAGGTGGAGAGTGAAGAGCAGGAAAAGTCTTGGCGGGCAAAAGGACAGGTGGTGCAGAATCGCGTTTTGAAGGAGAAGTAGTTGAGAGTTTTTAATGCGGACGTCATTGGGTTTGGTGACCTTTTAAGGATCATTACTTACCGCTTTGATATTAAATGGGGAGCCACCAATTTAGTTTGATTTGCAGTAACAAGAAGTCAGTTTTAATGCGGCTAGTGCAACTATTTTCCACTTGTTGGTTCTCCTCTATGAATGTAAATCACTGTTCAAACTCAGAGAAGAAGACCTTACTCGGTTTTTCAAACGAATAAAGGCCATGAGGGCTTAACTTAAGCACTGTATTTGAAAAAAAAAAAATTTAAAAAAAATTAAGCTATGTTATTTATAGAATAAAATAATTCAAATTTTTTAGTAAGACATTTGTAATGTCCCTATCCAATTTTAGGAAGCAACAACATTTAAACACTATTTCTAACAAGTAGAACTAACGAAATGTAATTATATGCAGCGACACTATACATTATTACATGTCTTTTATAATATAATAGTTATTTTAAATCAAATTACATGAACTATCAAAATAATTATTTATAACAATATTTTAATTTAATGTCTAATTATATTATAGTTTAGCTGAAAACTACAAAAATTTCTTTGGTGACTTCTACTAATTTTGAAGCCACTTATAATCTCTCATGATCTAAAAATGAGGGTGTGAATTAAGGTGAACTTCATTGTCTCAATAAGTATAATTAATATTCTAATATCCTAAGCATGTAAAATGCAATTACACAATCATATAATCAATGCAGTACTACAGATAAATTATAAAATGGATAAAGTATATACAAATTTATAAATAGGAATATCGAAATGAAAACTTCTTAACAAAATTTTAGTCTGATTTTTATTTCCCTTATTATGAATCTTATTCACTTTACTTATTTCCATATCTATTTTTTTATTTCGGATTTCATTTTCATTTTATTCGTATATGCTATTAATCTCGTTGTCTTCTTCTCTCTCTATCCACGTTTATTACAAATTTCTTTTCTAACTTATAAACCATGTTTGCCTAAGTCTTACTTATTGGATTCATATTCATACATTTCATAAAATGGAGTTTTTATATATCATATTCAGATCGCATTTTGAATTAGATTTAGATTGAATTTCATGTATACATACACCATTTATATCCTCGGACTTTACACATTCACATATTAAACCTTTCAAAGCTTATTTAGGATTTTTATTGCACGATGTCGTTTATACTATGATCAATGAGAGGCAGAAAAGATCCCTCTCACTACATGGACATAGTAGACACTCACATATCAAATTTATCATACTGGTTACGACAGTACATCGCTAGATGATCTCTTATCATATTATAATACATACATACCTATCCACGTTTGGAGTAAGTTCAGGTAATCTGTCTATGAGTGGGGTTCATCACAAAACCCATCAAATTTTAGCTACACACACATCCACCTCTTCATAATTCATAATTAAACGAGTTAGGTTTTCTTGATGATTCACTCACCACTTTTCTTATAAAATGTCTTAATTTATTTTACTAATGTATTTAATTTGTTTCTTACTTATTTTAATACTTAAACTTTTACTAAACAAAACTTTTGCTAAGTTTGGTTATGTTTTCACCTATGTATAATAGCCTTTATTTTATATTATAATAATTTGTCATTCTTATTCAACTTGTCATTGATCTCATTTAGCTTTCCCTAATCATCATAATTAAAATTTTATCTTATTCCTTATTTATTTAAGGATAACTCTTATAGTTATATATTCTAGCTTTATCAAGTTAATTTAATTTAGTTTAGTAGTTTTATTAATTTTACTTGTATTTATTTACCAAAACCTTTCATATTGAAATTTATTATTTTTTTTTAGTCTTGATTTTAGGTTTACCCTAAAAACTACATTTACCATTACTGTAACACCTCGCCTGTCATTAATTAATTTAAAAAATTCTATTTATTCAGGTATTTAGGCCGCATTGAACTTATTTAATTTACTTCACATATTATTTATTGTAAAATATAAATTTTACTAATTTTTTATTATTTTGATTTTATTTAATATTATTTTATTTTAGTTATTTTTATTTAATTTTAATTTAATTGCATTCATATTATTTATTTTATTTTAGTAAAAAATTGAAAAATTCAGAGAACGGCGAAATGGTAAAAAAAAAAAAAATTCGTGGGATTTTTCTTGCGGGGAAGGAAATTTGCCAGCGTGGGATGCCTGCACACAGTACGTACATGCCTGTGTGCCCAGTAGATGCGGAACGTGCGCACGTCCCATCTGCGCACATAACGCGGGGTCACGATGGGTCGTCCGCGCATCACCTCGTGCACGGACAGGCGTGGCACATTATGTGCGCGTGGTAAGTGGTCTGTGTACGCGCAAGCTAGCCTGCAACATGCCGGGCATGCCACTATCACCTCAGGCAGTGCGCCGTTGTTGCCTTGGACGGCGCACTGTCGTCACTAGCAGAGGAGGCCTTCCTCCCTTGTTTTTCGTGCCAAGCATATTTTTTTTCTATCTCTTCACAGGATTTTGCCACTTGGCACGAATCTAACGATTTCAAATTTCTATAAATAGGTCTTTCCTTCCTACTCTTCCCCATATTTCAATTATTCTATTTTTTAAGGCTTAGAGAGAGAGAAAGAGAGGGAGTGATTTAGATAGTTAAGGAGGAAAAGAAAAGAAGAACGGTGAAAGATGACATATCAAGGTTTCAGTAAAGAATTTAGTATTTCTTTCGATGTTTTGAGAAGTATTTTTAGATTAAAAAAATTATTAAATTATGATAATTATGACTTTGCTTGTTTTGTATGTTTGTGTGTTTATAGGTCTTATAAGTTGAACTTTCTTATTTTCAAGCATGCTATGTGATTTATAAAAAAATTATTAAATTATGATAATTATGACTTTGCTTGTTTTGTATGTTTGTGTGTTTATAGGTCTTATAAGTTGAACTTTCTTATTTTCAAGCATGCTATGTGATTTATAAATATTTGATGTTTTACATGTAATAAAATAAATATAAACTCAGTATTGTTATCTAGAAAGATAAAAGAAACAACAAAAAATAGTGAAATGAAGCATGAATGCTCCGAAGTATGTTTCTATACTGACATGCATAATCCATCAAGTATTTCGTTAGACTTTTTATCTCTCAAGGGTATCTGTGTTGCTCTATTCGATCTGGTCTGGAAAAACGTAAGATGATCACTCCCTGTGGATGACAGTGTATGTAACACCCTACCCATCACTGCATTAAAATAATTTAGAAATCTAATTCATTCGGACCTTTGACCGTGTTAAACTTAATTAATTTACACTGCTTGATATTTATCGTAATTCGTAATTTTGGTTGATTTTTATTAATTTTATTTTATTTTATTTTAAATAATTTTACTCTAACCCATTTAAATTAAATAGGAAAATTGAGAAAAAAAACTAAAAAACGGCGAATCGGGAAAAAAATCCCATAGGGAGTCAGGTTGCTCGCGCGGGTGCTGGGCACTGTGCGCGTGTGCCTGCGTGCACAGTGCCCGTGGGATGTGCACACAGCTCGCACGTCCCATCCGTGCACATGGCGCGGGATCAGGACCTGCCCACGTCCTGTCATGCGTAGGTGGGTCATCTGCGCGTCACCTCGCATGCAGATAATCCCTTTACGCCTGGAGCCTACGTGCACGGCACCTAAAGTGCCTAGGCCCTGCGCACGCGGCAAGATGCCTGTGCACCTGCAGGTTAACCTGCTGCGCACTAGCCGGGGCACTACCACCTTGGGCAATGCGCCGCCGCTGCCTTGGGCAGCACACCGTCGCCGCCGGTGGAGGAGGCCCTCTTCCCTCGTTTTTTATGTCGAGATTCTTTTTCTCCTCTCTCTTCACTAGATTGCCACTTGGTGCGAATCCGATGGTTCTAAAACTCTATAAATTGTCATCCCCCTTCCCTTCCTCTCCACACTTCCATTCTTTTATTTTTCAAAGGTTTAGAGAGATATATATATAGTAGTCTAGTGGGAGAAGAAGAGAAAGAAAGAAGAACGGTGAAGGAGAAAATATCAAGTTTCGGTAAGGAATCTAGTATTTATTTCGATGTCTTAAGGAGTATTTTAGATAAGCTAATTTAATATGATTGTGATTTTGTCTGTTTTATATGTCTCTGTTTTCAGATGAATTGAATTATTCTTGTTTTCAAGCATGATATGTGAATTATAAACACTTGATGAATTTGCATGTAATAAATATAATATGTAATCAGCAAAAGTAAAAAGTATAAAAGAAAAGAAAAAGAGAAAAGTGGAATGAAGCCTGTATGGTCTGAAGTGTATCTGTATTGATATGCATATTATATCAAGTGTCTTGTTAGACTTTTTATCTCTGAGGGGTATGTGTTCCTCTTGCCCTTTGGGGTATTTGTTCTCCCCTCCCCTATCTAGTATGGAAAGATGTAAGATGGCCACTCCTAGTAGATGACAGTGTACCCTCTGACGAGAGTGGTATCGCACTATATGTAGGGGTCACCCGTGACTAAGTAATGTCGTGATTATAGATATCTGTTAGGGACATTATGGCTGGTGCGGTCGTGGTCATAGATCGTACCATGGTTTGGCCAACTGGAAATAGGCCTAAGCAAATTGCAATATTTGTATCTAATTTTGTCATTCCACTTGGGTAGTTGAAAATCTGTATCTACCTTGAGAGATTGAAGTTGTAATGACTTCGTGAAGTATGACATGAAAATTTAAGCATTTCATGATTTATTTGATTTTCTCTATTATAACACCCTACCCATCACTATGCTAAAACGATTTGGAAACTATATTTATTTGGGCCTTTGAACGCCTTAAACTTAATTAATTTATGCTATTTAACATTTCTCATGATTCGTGATTTTGATTTATTTTTATTTTTATTTTATTTTATTTTAAATTATTTTACATAGTTTAAATTATTTTGTTTTATTTTTAAATTAAAAGAAAAATTTAGAAAAAAATTAGAAAACGGCAAAACGAAAAAAAACTGCATGGGGGGGAAAATCCCACGATAGGGTGGTTTGCCTAGTGGGTGCTGGGCAATGTGCGCGCATAGTGGCTGCTGGGCGTGAGCGCAGTGCTCACGTCGCCTCCATACGCCAACGCGCATGGGACGTGCGCACAACGCACACCTCCCCTCTGCATGCTTGCACGGGATGTGTGCATAGCGCGCACGATGCGAGGTCAGGACTTGCGCGCGTGTCTTGTCGTGAGCAAGCTAGCTATCCGCGCATCACCTTGCACATGGATTAGCGCCACACAGTGTATGCGCGTCGTCCGCGCAGCAGGGTTGTGCAGATAGGCCCTGTGCAACTAGTGTCTGCATGTGCGACAGTAGGCTTATGCGCTAGCAGAAGAATTGCTGCCTCGGGCAGTGTGTCGCCACTACCTTGGGTGGCGCGCCGCCGGTGGAGGAGGACCTCCTCCCTTATTTTTTGTGCAAAGAATCTTTTTCTCCTTTCTCGTCACCGAATTTTGCCACTTGGCACGAATCCAACTGTTCTAAAATTTTATAAATTGCCCTTCCCCTTCCTTTCCCCTCCACACTTCTATTTCTTCTATTTTTCAAAGGTTTAGAGAGAGAGAGAGGGAGATTATAAATTAATGAGAAAAGAAGAGAAAGAAAAGAGAACGATGAAGAAGAAAACATCAAGGTTTCGGTAAGAAATCTAGTATTATTTTCAACATTTTAAGGAGTATTTTTTAGATAAGCAAATTTAATATGATTATTATTTTGCCTGTTTTATATGACTCTATTTTCAAATGAGTCGAATTGTTCTCGTTTTCAAGCATGCTATGTGAATTATAGACACTTGATGAATTTGCATATAATAAATGTAATATGTAATCCATAATCCATAATAGTAAAAGTAAAAAGAAAAAAAAAGAGAAAAGTGGAATGAAGCCTGTATGGTCCGAAGTATATCTGTATTGACATGCATATTGCATCAAGTGTCTCGTTAGACTTTTTATCTCTAAGGGGTATCTGTTCCCCTTACCCTTCGGGATATCTGTTCCCCTTACCCTTCAGGATATCTGTTTCCCCTCTCCTATTTGGTATAGAAAGATGTAAGAGGACCACTCCTAGTGGATGATGGCGTACCCTCTAACGAGAGTGATATCGTACTATCTGTAGGAGTCACCCGTGGCTAAGTAATGTTCGTGATTATAGATATCTGTTAAGACCATTATGGTTGGTACGATTGTGGTCATAGATCGTACCATGGTTTGGCCAGCCGGAAATGGGTCTAAGTAAATTTTCGTATTTGTATTTGATCTGGTTATTTCATTTGGGTAGTTGAAAATCTGTATCTGCCCTTAGAGATGAAAGTTTATAACGACTTTGCAAAGCATGACACGAAAAATCTGTGTATTTCATGATTTATTTGATTTTCTCTATTATCTGGCATGATGTATATTTGATCTTCTGTACTGACATACAATTTTCGTATTCAAATAAATGGTTTTCATAATGGTGAGATAGGTAAACGAGGGAGCTAAACGGTAAGATAAAATAATAAACTTTTGAAATCTTACGATGATAATTTAATACTATTTTTCTTACTAAGCATATGGAACTCACTCTTTTCATATCCCCCCAGGTGAGGAAGAAAATGAGGAACCACAGACAGACGTACCCTTGGAAGTCTATGAGGATCTCGTGGATCCACAAGTCAGAGTGCATGACTGGTCCCACACTCTAATGAATTCAATAGCATAGTGAAAGAAGTGGCCTTTATGTTTTGTATTTTGTAGCCACTTCTATTCTAAATTTATGTATGTATTTGGAACATTATATATATTTTTAAGGGTTTGTTATGGTTTGATTCTACTGCATAAATTTTATCATGCACTCGTTATTCTGAATTTGTATCTGATACCCATTTGGCTTAATTAGCACTTGGGATGTCACAGATGGTATCAAAGTAGAATTTCGCAGAACAAATCCCTCGTGATGAGACCTAGGGTAGATAAACCTTTTAGAGTACATTAGGAAGAAAAATGTGCTATTTTTAAAGATTAAATCTCCAACTCGTGTCTCCCTTTCTTTTATAGGAATGATGTGGAGAAGACCATCTGTAGAGCATATTAAACGACTTGAAGCCCCAGATCATCCGACTTGAAACCTTTTAGGGCTGAATTTACAGAATTTTTTCGAGTTATTCAAGGATTAACTACAGTCGTAGGATAGAACCAAGCCAACCCTTGTCCACCCCCTGCCCCTGAATTCTGAAATGTAGATCGATCTATCTCCCACAACATAGCGGAGTTTAGAAAACATAACCCCCCACACTTTGAAGGTGCTCCTGATCCTTTAGTAACCGAAGTCTGGATCTTATAAATAGAAAAGCTCTTCTTTGATTGGACCTGACCGAAGAATAAAAAGTCTCTCTTGCATCTTTCATGTTAAACGGTGAAGCCGAACACTGGTGGCGACTTAAGAAAGAAGTCCTGCCTGCCCCTACTACTTGGGAAGTTTTCATGGATGTTTTCTTTGATAACTTCTTCCTTACTTATGTTCGGGAAAAGAAAGAGGAGGAATTCCAAGATCTCCACTAAGGAAGCTTGTCTATAGCCCAATATATAGCTCAATTTGTTCAAATGTCTAGGTTTACCACTTTGATGGTCACCCCCAAAAGCAGAAATGGTAGGAAGTTCCTTAAAGGCCTTCGTGCCACCATTTATGACTAGGTCACGATGTTGAGACCCAGCTCGTATGCAGAAGTGCTTGAACATGCCAGTTGGCTGAAGATTTTATCTCAGTTAAGTACCAACACTTTGCCCAATTTCTTGCCTAACAACAACTCCAACAGCTTAGAAAAAATTGTCTAACCTAGTAAGTAACCCTCCAAACAAACAATCCAAAATTGCCCTTCCTCTTGCCCTGCCCCCACCTACAGCTCCATGTGCTCGAGCTAACCAACCTTGTCAACATTGTAGTCACTTGTATGGTGACCTGTCCTCTCGGCGTATCAATAACACCTATTATCAGTGTGGAAGCACCCAACACCTTATAAAGGACTGCTCTTAGCGACCAAAGGATATAGTCCGAGCCATAGCACGAGATCGAGTGTACCATTTAGATGAATCTGATTTCCTTCTTACTCCTGTTCTCATTTAAGGTATGCTTTCTATTTATAATACTTATGCTAAGAATTTGATTGATACTGGTGCAACTCACTCTTTTATTTCCTATGCATTTACTTGTAACCTAAAATTTAGACAAGAAGTTTTTTAAAAAATGCTAATAGTAGAAACTCCCTCTAAAGGACTACTAGAGGCTCATTGTGTATAATGACTATATGATAAAAACTTTAGGGATAGAGGTATGTATAAACCTGATACTATTAGATTTTATAGGATTTGATGTAATATTAGGAGTGGATTAGTTGAAAAAGTATAGAGTTATAATAGATTGTGAAAGTGAAATTATAACCTTACGATTCCCGAAAAAGAAATGAAAGTCGTTATGATCATTTTTCTAACAATTGAATGAACATGAATATGGACGTTGATCCTGCTATGTGTTCCATACCAATTATTTGTAATTTTTTTAATGTCTTTTCCATCGAACTTCCTGGCCTACCTCCCCCACGTGAGGTAGAATTTCTGATTGAATTATTGCTTGGAACCCACTTGATCTCGAAGCCCGCGTATTATATAAGTTGTACTGAGCTAACGGAGCTGAAACATCAGCTTTCTCATCTTATCATCTGAAACTTCATTTACCCTAGCCATTCTCATTGGGGCGCTCTGGTGTTGTTCATTAAAAAAAGATGGTTCTCTCTGACTTTGCGTGGACTATAGGGAACTTAATCGAGTGATCATTAAAAGCAAGTACCCCTTATCCCAGATCGATGATCTCTTTGATCAACTACAAAGAGCCACGGTCTTCTTTAAGATCGATCTCAGAACCAGGTATCACTAGTTGAGAGTTAAAGAAGAAAATATTCCAAATACTTCCTTTTGGTGTATATATGGATAGTATGACCTCAGAGTGATGTTGTTCGGATTGACCAATACCCCAGCAACTTTCATAGACCTAATGAACCCAGTTTTTCGACACGCATTGGATCGGTATGTCATCGTCTTTATTGATGACATTCTGGTATATTCCAAAAGGCATGAGGAATATATTGTGCATTTGGCTGAAGTGTTGGAGACTCTTTGCCAAAACTAACTGTATGCGAAACTAAGCAAGTGTTTTTTTTGGTTAGATCGAGTTTCTTTTCTCGATCATATAATTTCAAGTGAAGGGGTTTTTATTGACCCGTCTAAGCTAGAATCGGTGATCAGCTGGAGTTTGCCTACAAATGTGGCCGAGGTACGTAGTTTTCTTGGCTTAGTAGGCTACCACCGATGATTCATTGACGGATTCGCCAAGATTGCTGCCCATATGACTCGACTCATCAGAAAGGGGGTACCCTTCATTTGGAATTATGGGTGCAGTAAAAGCTTCATGGAACTAAAGCGCCATATCACCTCCACCCCTGTGTTAATCCTCCCTGAGACTGAAGGGGGATTCCAAGTCTACTGTGATGTATCTCATATTGGTTTGGGGTGTGTCTTGATGCAACATGACAGAGTAGTCGCCTTTGGATCCCAACAACTCAAAGTTCATTAGCAGAACTACCCTACCCACGACTTAGAGCTGGCAGCCATTATCTTTGCCCTGAAGATATAGCGACATTACCTGTATGATCAAACTTTTGAAATCTACACTAACAATAAGAGTCTCAAATACATCTTTTCTCAACGATAGTTAAACATGAGGTAAAGATGTTGGATGGATCTTCTGAAGGATTATGATTGCCAGATCATTTATCACCTTAAAAGAGAAAATGTAGTTGCTGATGCTCTAAGTCGAAGGGAGCCTATTGTGCTGTCCCAAACCATGGCCTTCAGTTGGAAAATGATGGACACTGTACAATCATTTTACCTTAACTATTATGACAAAAATACTTATCTCGCCCAGATCTGAGCCCTACTGGATCTCTTTATAAAGATTTAGAAAGCACAGGCCACGGACCCAAAACTCATCAAGAATCTAAGTAAGTTCACTTCTAACGAATCTTCCGATTTCAAGATCTCTGATGACAAATTGTTTAGATTCTGGAACCGAATTTGGGTCCCCATTGCTGTACGTACAAATGTACTCAAGACCGCCCATGCTTCTAAGTTATCCATTCATTCCCAAAGTACCAAAATGTACTGGGACTTGAAACAACAATATTGGTGGCCATGAATGAAGAAGGATATAGTTGACTACGTCTCCCGATGCCTTACTTGTCAACGGATAAAGGCAGAACATCAGAGACCTGATGGCTTGGTACAGGGTCTTCCAATTCCTGAATGGAAATAAGAGCACGTGACTATTGATTTTGTCATCGGATTGCCCAGGATCTGTTCTGGTCGAAATGCTATTTGCGTCATTGTGGATAAGCTGACCAAAACTGCCCATTTTCTACCTATTCGAACCACGGACTCCACTAGTAAGTTAGTCCGCCTATATGCTAATGAGATTGTTCGACTTCATGGAGTTCCCTCATCCATTATATCCGACCACAACCCCCAATTCACTTTTCACTTTTTGGACAGCTTCCAAGAAGCTCTAGGGTCTGGGTTGTACTTCAGCACCGCTTATCATCCCAAGACGGATGGTCAGTCAGAACGTACAAATCAGACATTGGAAGACATATTATGTGCTTAGGTTTTCGACTTTGGTAATAACTGGTATGAATATCTTCCTCTTTGTGAATTTGCTTATAATAATAGCTACCATTCTAGCATCAGTATAGCCCTGTATGAAGCTTTGTATGGAAGGCCTTGTCGTTCCCCTACTTGCTAGAGTTAAGTCGGGAACTAGCGCCATTTAAGACCAAACTTTATTCAGGAGACCGTAGAGAAGGTCATAATCATTCGCAAAAAAATGGCAACTGCCCAAAGCTGTCAAAATAATTAGGCCGATAATCGTAGGCGACCCTTAGAGTTTGCCGTAGGAGATTAAGTTTTCCTAAAAGTCTACCCCTACAAAGGCAAGATGCAGCTTGGAAAGAGAGGAAAGTTGTGCCCTCGTTATGTGGGACCTTTTTCGATCATCGAGCACATTGGACCCGTGGCATACCACCTCACTCTATCCTGAGAATTTACGGGTTTGCATGATGTCTTTCATGTCTCGATGCTCAAGAGGTACCACCTTGATCCTTCTCAAGTCATTCCTCGTGATGAGGTGCAGGTACAGACTGATATGGCCTATGAGGAGGTTCCTGTGGAAATTCTCGGGTGGACTGATAAGGTCTTACGTAACAAGATGATTCCTATGGTAAAGGTAAGTTGGCAGCATCACACCCTAGAAGAAGTGACGTGGGAGTTGGAGGACGAAATGAGGAAAACGTATCTAGAGTTATTCAAGACAAATTTGGGGACCAATTTTTTTTAGCTGGGAGGGATGTAACACCTCGCCCATCACTGTGTTAAAATAATTTAAAAACTCTATTTATTCGAGTATTTGGCCTCCTTAAACTTAATTAATTTACGTTGTTTCATATTTCTCATGTTTCGTGATTTTAATTTATTTTTATTTTTATTAATTTTTATTTTATTTTATATTAAATTTTTTATTTTTTTTAAATTAAAAGAAAAATTTAGAAAAAAGTCAAAAAACAGTGAAACGGGAAAAAACTACCTGCGGGAAAAATCTCGTGAGAAGGTGGTTTGCCCACACAGGTGCTAGGCACTGTGCGCACGCGCATGCACGCATAGTGATTATGGGGCACTGTGAACATGCACGCACATTGATTGTGGGGCATGCGCACAGTGCGCACGACTAATCTGCAGGTTAGCACGTATGGAACGTGCGCACAGCGCGCACATCACCTCCGCACTAACGTACGGGACATGCGCCCAGCGCGCACATCACTTTCGCATGCGCGCACGTCCCTTCTGCGCACATGGCGCAAGGTCAAGACCTATGCACACGTCTTGTCGCGTGCAGGCGAGCCGTCCATGTGTCACGTCGCACACGGACTGTACAACACATTGTGTGCGCGTCGTTCGCACAACAGGCCTGCGCGAAAAGGCCAGTGCACCTAAGGCCTCCACGCAGTAGGCTTGTGCATGTGGTGCCCAGCGCGCCTAGGCCCTAGCCTATGGGCGCGTAGGCTAGCCCCTGTGCGCGCGGTAGTAGGTCTGTGTGCCTGCAGACTAGCCTGTAGCATGTCAGTCGAAGTTCTGCCACCTCGAACAATGTGCCACTACTACCGTAGGCAGTGTGCCATTGCTGCCGATGGAGGAGGCCCTCTTCCCTCGTTTTTCATGCCAAGAAGCTTTTTCTCCTCTCTCTTCATCGAATTTTACCACTTGGCGCAAATCAAACGGTTCTGAAATTTTAT
The DNA here is from genome assembly GCF_054855325.1 of Carica papaya. Taxonomy (NCBI): domain Eukaryota; kingdom Viridiplantae; phylum Streptophyta; class Magnoliopsida; order Brassicales; family Caricaceae; genus Carica; species Carica papaya. The sequence continues at coordinate 21,248,464 of NC_142312.1, read as the reverse complement.
AAATTACCTTTCCTCTCCACACTTCCATTTCTTCCATTTTCAAAAGTTTAGAGAGAGAGAGAGATAATAAATTAGTGAGAGAATAAGAGAAAGAAAGGAGAACGATGAAGAACAAAATATCAAGGTTTCGGTAAGGAATCTAGTATTACTTTCGATGTCTTAAGAAATATTTTTAGATAAGTAAATTTAATATGATTATTATTTTACCTTTTTTATATGCTTCTGTGTTCAAATGAGTCGAATTATTCTTATTTTCAAGTAGGCTATGTGAATTATAGACACTTGATAAATTTGCATGCAATAAATGTAATATGTAATCTGTAATAGCAAAAGTAAAAAGAAAAGAAAAAGAAAAAAGTGGAATGAAGCCTGTATAGTCCGAAGTGTATCTATATTGACATGCATATTATATCAAGTGTCTCGTTAGACTTTTTATCTTTGAAGGGTATCTATTGTCCTTACGTTTCAGGGTATCTGTTTCCTCCTCCCTTATCTAGTCTAGAAAGACATAAGAGAACTGCTGCCAGCGGATGACTGTATGCCATCTAACGAGAGTGGCATCGTACTATCTGTATGGGTCACCCGTGACTAAGTAATGTCGTGACTATAGATATCTGTTATGGCCACTATGGTTGGTATGGTCATGGTCATAGATCATACTATGGTTTGGCCAGTCGGAAGGGAGACTGAGCAAATTTTCGTATCTATATCTAATCTAGTCATTCCACTTGGGTAGTTAGAAATCTGTATATGCCATCAGAGATGGAAGTTTGAAATGACTTCGCGAAGCATGGAACGAAAAATCTATGCATTTTATTATTTTTTTTTATTTTCTCTATTGTCTGATATGATATATATTTGATCTTCTATGCTAACGTACCATTTTTTTATTCAAACAAATGATTTTCATAATGGTGAGATAGGTAAATGAGGAAGCTAACGATAAGATAAAATAATAAATTTTTGAAATCTTATGATACTAATTTAATACTATTTTTTTTACTGAGCATATGGAACTCACTCTCTCCATGCCCCCCGAAGATGAGGAAGAAAATGAGGAACCGTAGGCAGATGTACCCTTGGAAGTCTATGAGGATCCCGTGGATTCACAAGTCTGAGTGCATGATTATTTTCACACTCTTATGAATCCAGTAGCATAGTGAAAGAAGTGGTCATTATATTTTTTATTTTGTAACCATTTTTTGCCTCAGTTTATGTATGTATTTAGAACATTATATATATTTGTAAAGGATTTGTTATGGTTTGATTCTGCTGCATAAATTTTATCATGCACTCGTTATTTTAAATCTGTATCTGATACTTATTTACCTCAATTAGCACTTGGAATATCACATCTATTATCTAGTGTGATGTATATTTGATTGTTTGTATTAAGGCATCGTTTTCTTAACAAATAAATAATTTTCAATAAGATGAGATAGGTAAGCGAGAAAATTAAATGGTAAGATAAAATAACTAACTTTTGAAATCTTACGGTGTTAATTTAATAATGTTTTCCTCATTGAGTATATAAAACTCACACTTTCTATGCCCCCTAGATGAGGAAGAAAGTGAGGAAGCGCAGACTGACCTACCATTAGAAGTCTATAAGGATCTCGTGGATCCACAAGTCTGGGTGCATGACTATTCCCGCACTCTGATGAGTCCAATAGCTTAGTGAAAAGTGACCCTTATATTTTATTTTGTATTTTATAGCAACTGCTAGCCTCAGTATATGTATGTATTGGAATTCATATGTATTTGTAAGCGATTTGTAATAATTTTGTTCTAATGCATAAATTTCATCATGCACTCGTTATTCTGAATCTGTATCTGTCCCACATTTGTCTTAATTAGTACTTAGGATGTCACAGTGTACCATCTGACGAGAGTGGTATGCGAATATATGTTAGGGGTCACCTTTGACTAACTACTGTCGTGATTATAGATATCTAAAAGGACCACTATTGTTGGTACGATCGTGGTCGTAGATCATACCATGGTTTGGCAAGCCGAAATTGTGCCTGAGCAAATTTCCATTGTCTTTATATGATTTAGGCATTCCATATGGATAGTTGGAAATCTATATCTGCCTTCAGAGATGGTAGTTGTAACGACTTCATGAAACATGACACAAAAATCTCAATATTTCATAATTTATTTGATTTTCTCTATTATCTGGTTTGATGTGTGTCTTTTTTGATTATGTTAATGTATTGTTTTTTTAATAAATAAATTATTTTCATAATGTTAGATAAGTCTATAAAGTAGCCAAATAGTAAGTGTTTTTGTTAAAATAATTCACCTTTAAAACCTTACGATATTATTTAAATATTGTTTTCCTTACTGAGTATATAGAACTCACTCTTTTCATGCCCCCCCAAGATGAGGAAGAAAATGAGGAACCGCAGGCTGACCTACCCCTGAAAGTCTATTAGGATCCTGTGGATCCACAAAACTTGAGTATATGACAGTCCCCGCACTCTGATGAGTCCAATAACATAGTGAAAGAAGTGATTTTTTTTTGTGTTTCGATTTTGTAATTGTAGCTACTTCTGGCCTCAGTTATATATATGTAATTTAAACTCACATATATTTGTAATGGATTTGTATTAACTGGTTCCACTGCATAAACTTTTATCATGTACTCGTTGTTCTATTTCTATATCTGACACCCATTTGCCTTGATTCGCACTTGGGATGTCCCAGATGGTATCAGAGTTAGATTTTACGCGGATCAAGGATAAAATCCCTTACACTGAGGCTTAGGTAGAAAGACCCTTAGAAGTAACTAGGAAGAATAAGTCTTCTTATCAAAAAATTTTAGACCACCAACTCGTGTCTTCCTTTTTTCTGTAGGAATGACGCGAGGAAGACTATCTGTAGAGCATACTGAGTGACATGAAGACCCAGATCACCCGACCAAGGCTGAATTTGCCGAACTCTTCTGAGCCATCCAAGGATTGATTGTGGCTGTAGGACAAAATCAAGCCAACCCTTGTCCACCTCCTGCCCCCAAATACCGAATAGCCAAGAGATCCATTTCCCACAACATAATGGAGTTTATGAAGCTTAATCCGTTATATTTTAAAGATGGCCTTGACCCCTTAGTAGCCGAAGTCTGGATTCTATAGATAGAGAAGTTTTTCTCTGTCCTAGACCTGACTGAGGAACAAAAAGTTCCCCTAGAAGCTTTTATGGTAAACGGTGAAGCCGAACACTGGTGGTGACTCAAGAAAAAGGTTCTACCTACCCCTACAACCTGAGAAGTTTTTATGGATGCATTGTTTGATAACTTCTTCCTTGCTTAGGTCCGAGAAAAGAAGGAGGTGGAATTTCAGGATCTCTGCTAAGAAAATCTGACGGTTGCCCAGTATGCAGCTGATTTTGTCCAACTGTTTAGGTTTACTCCTTTAATGGTCACTCTTGAAAGCCAAAAAGTTAGGAAGTTTCTAAAGGGCCTTCGTGCCGACATCTATGACCGGGTGGCGATGCTGAGACTCAGCTCGTATGCGAAGGTGCTAAAACATGCTCAGTTGGTTGAAGACCTCATCTTGGCTAAACACTAATGTATTGCCCGAGTTCGTACCGAACAACAACCCTAACAGCTTAGGAGGAGATTGCCTAATCCAGTAAGTAGCCACCCAGATAAACAAACTAGAGTTGCTCTTCACCCTACCTTGCCACCACTTGCAGTCTAACCTACTCAACCTAATCAACCTTGTCAGCATTGTGGTCGCCCGCATAGTGACCTGCCTTGTCAGCGTATCAATCACGCTTGCCATCGGTGTATAAGTTCCCAACATCTTATAAAAAACTACCCTCAGGGACCGAAAGATGTAGCTAGGCCTGTAGCTTAGGGATGCGTGTACCACCTAGATGAACTCGGTGTTCTCCCCACTCATGCTCTCATCTAGGGTATGCTTTCTATCCATGATACTTCTACCAAGGCTTTGAACAATACAAGTGCTACTCATTCTTTTATTTCCTGTGCATTTGCTGGTAATGTTGATTTTAGGCCAGAACCTTTAGCAGAAACATCGACGGTAGAGACTCCCTCTAGGGGATTATTAAAAGCTCACTATGTATATAAAGTTTATAAAATAAAAGCTTCAGGAATAAAAGTATTTGTGAATCTAATGCTGTTAGATTTTGTAGGATTTAATGCGATATTAGGAATGGACTTGTTAGAGAAATATAGAGCAATAATCAATCGTGAAAGTAAAATTATAACTTTATGATCCCTGAAAAATGAATAACATTATTGTTATTATTTTTCCTAATAATTGGATAAACAAGAATATGGGTGTTGATCCTGCTGTATGTTTCATACCAACTGTTTGCAACTTTTCAAATGTTTTTCCCATCAAACTTCCTAGTCTACCTCACCTGTGAGAAGTAGAGTTCTTAATTGAGTTGTTGCCCGGAACCCAGCAAATTTCGAAGCCCCCCTATCATATGAATCGAGCTGAGTTAACAGAGTTGGAACATCAGCTTTTTAAACTTATTGCCCGAAAGTTTATCTACCCTAACCATTCTCCTCAGGGCACTCCAGTGTTGTTCGTGAAAAAGAAAGATGGTTCTTTCAGACTTTGTATGAATTACCGGGAACTCAACCGAGTGATAGTTAAAAATAAGTACCCCTCACCTTGAATCGATAACCTCTTTGATCAATTGCATGGAGCCACAGTCTTCTCTAAGATTGACCTCAGAATGGGATACCACCAACTGAGAGTCAAAGAAGAAGATATTCTGAAGACTGCTTTCTGATGCAGGTACAGTATGTATGAGTTCAGAGTAATGTCGTTCAGGTTAATCAATGCTCCTATAGTCTTCATGGACCTCTTGAATAGAGTTTTCTGGTATGCACTAGATCAGTACATCATCGTATTCATTGATGACATATTAGTGTACTCCAAGAGCCTGGGAGAACATGTAATGCACTTGACTGAAGTGTTGGAGACCCTTCATGGGAACCAACTATATGCTAAACTTAGTAAATTCTCCTTTTGGTTGGATCGAGTTCCTTTCGGTTATGTAATTTCGAGTGAAAGAGTTTTTGTGGATCCGTTTAAGGTTGAAACAGTAGTTAACTGGAATCCGCCCACCAATGTGGCTGAGGTACATAGTTTCGTTGGTTTGGGAGGATACTACCTGTGATTCATCAACGAATTTGCTAAGATTTCCACTTCATTGTCCCGACTCACCTAGAAGGGTGTACCATTTGTCTGGAACTATGAATGTACTGAGAGCTTTATGGAATTGAGGTGTCATCTTACCTATGCTCTTTGTGTTGATCATCTCTAACAATACAAGAATATTTCAGGTATATTGCGGTGCATCTAATATTGGCTTAGGGTGTGTCTTGATGCTTATGAGTCCTGACAGCTGAAGCCTCATGAGTGGAACTACACTACCCACAACCTGGAGTTGACAACCATTATCTTTACTTTAAAAATATAATGTCACTAGCTGTTTGGACAGACTTTTGAGATTTACACTAATCACAAGAGTTTGAAGTATATCCTCTTGCAAATGGAGCTAAATATGAGATTGAGATGCTGGATGGATGTCCTGAAGGATTATGACTGCAAGATCGATTATGACTGCAATATCATCTATCACCCCGGTGGAGAAAATATAGTCGCTGATGCACTAAGTCGAAAAGAGTTTGCAGTGTTGGCTCAAATCATGGCCTCTAGTTGGAAATTGATGGACGTTAGCAGTCTCTCTGCCTTCACTACTATGGTAAAGGCACTTATCTTGCTTAGATTCGAGCCTTGCCATATCTCTTCATGAAAATCTGAGAAGCTCAGTCCACCGACTCAAAATTCACCAAGAATCTAGGTAAGTTCACTTATGATAAATCTCCTGATTTAAGATTTTAAGATGATAGACATTTCAGATTTTAGAACCGAATTTGGGTCCCCGCACTGTTAAGGCGGATGTTTTCAAGACCACCCATACTTTTAAGCTATCCATCTATCCCGGTAATACCAAGATGTACTGAGACTTGAAGCGTTAGTACTGGTGGCCGAGAATGAAGAATGATATAATCGATTACGTCTTCTGATGCCTTACTTGTCTAAGGGTTAAGATAGAACATCAGAGACCTGGTGATTTATTACAAGGTTTGCCGATTCCTAAATGAAAATGGGAGCATGTAACTATGGATTTTGTCACAGAATTGCCCAGAACTTGTTCTGGTTAAAATGGTATCTAGGTTATTGTTGATAGACTAACCAAGACTACCCATTTTCTGCCTATCAGAACTACTGACTCCACCAGCAAATTAGCCCGCCTATCTGTTGATGAGATTGTTCGACTTCATGGTGTTCCCTCATCCATTGTGTCTGACCGTGATCCTTGATTCACCTCCCATTTGTGGGACAGCTTCCAGGAAGCTATGGGGTTTGGATTGTATTTCAGTACCATTTATCATCCCCAAACGGATGGTCAGTCGTAACGCACGATCTAGACATTAGAAGATATGTTGCGTGCTTGTGTTCTTGACTTTAGCGATAACTGGTATGAGTAACTTCTCCCATGTGAATTTTCTTACAATAACAGTTATCATTCCAGCATCGGCATCACTCAGTATAAAGCATTGTATGGAAGGCCTTGTCGTTCTCTCACTTATTGGAGTGAGGTCAGAAAACAGCGCCATTTGGGACCAGACTTCATTCAAGAAACCATTGAGAATGTCGCAATCATCTGTAAGAACTTGGACACTGCTCAGAGCCATTAGAAGAGTTGTTCCAATAATCCTAGACGACCCTTGGAATTTGTCGTGGGAGACCAGGTATTCTCAAGGTTTTTCCCTATAAAGGAAAAATGAGCTTTGGAAAAAGGGGGAAGTTAAGCACTCGATTTGGAAAAATGCGATTTGGATCATCGAGGAATTAAACCCGTGGCATACTGCCTCACTTTATCCCAAGAGTTTACGGGTCTACATGATGGTTTTTACGTCTCGATGCTAAAGAGGTACCACTCTGACCCTTCTCATATTATTCTTCGCGATGAGGTGCAGGTATAAGCCGATATGACCTATGAGGAGGTTCTCGTGGAGATTCTTGGGTGGACCGACAAGGTCTTGTGAAACAAGACGATTCCCATGGTGAAGGTATGATGACAGCATCATACCCCAGAAGAAGCAACGTGGGAGTTAGAAAGTGAGATAATGGAGAAGTATTCGGACTTCTTCGAAACAAATTTAGGGATCAAAGTTTTCTAAGGTGGAGGGATTGTAGAACGCCTCCTGTCACTGTACTTAATTAATTTAAAAAACCCTATTTATTTGGACCTTTAGGCCACATTGAACTCATTTAATTTACTTCGCATATTATTTATCATAAAATGTGAATCTTGCTAAGTTTTTATTAATTTAATTTAATTTAATATCATTTTATTTTAATTATTTTTATTTAATTTTAATTTAATTGCATTTATATTTTTTATTTTATTTTAGTAAACAAATGGAAAATTCGGAAAAAAACGATGAAACGAGAAAAACAATTCCGCAGAAAAAATCTTGTAGGGAAGGAAAGCTGCCCGGGTGGGATGCCTATGCACTGTTCGCGCGCGCACACGCGCACAGTGGATGCAAGACTTGCACATAGCGCACACGTCCCATCCACGCGTGGGGTGCGGGGTTAGACCCTGTGTGCGTCTTATCGCGTGCAGGCACGCTGTCCACGCGTCACCTCACGCGCTGCACACTGTGCACGCACTGTTCGCGCAGTAGGCCTATGCGGATTGACCCCTTTGCGCCTGGGGTCTACACGCGGTAGGCCTGCACGCGCGGCACTCAGCACGCCTAGTCCTTGAGCGTGTGGTAAGTGACCTGTACGCTCGTAGGCTAGCTTGTAGTGCGCTGAGAGGGCCACTACCACCTCAAGGAGTGGTTGTCTGGGCGTCACGTTAAGCGGGGACAGGCACTGCACACTTTGTGCACGTTGTCCATGCAGTAGGCCTACGTGGATAGGCCCCTGTGCGTTTGGGGTCTGGGCGCAGTAGGCCTGCACGCATGGCGCTCAGTGTGCATAAGCCCTACACACGTGGCAGGTGGCCTGTGCACCTGCAGGCGAGCCTACAGCGCACTGGGCGGGCCACTGCCACCTTAAGGAGTGCGTCGTCGTCGCCTCGGGCGGCGCCTTGCCACTGCAGGCGGAGGAGGCCTTTCTCCCTGTTTTTTCGTGCCGAACATATTTTTCCTCTCTCTTTTCACTGGATTTTGCCACTTAGCGCGAATCCAACAGTTCTAAATTTCTATAAATAGGCATTTCCTTCCCACTCTTCCCCACACTTCAATTCTTCCATTTTTCAAGACTTAAAGAGAGAGAAAGAGAAAGAGAGTGATTTAGAGAGAGAAGGAGGGAAAGAAAAAAAGAACGGTGAATGAGAACATATCAAGGTTTCGATAAGGAATTTAATATTTCTTTCAACTTCTTAAAGAGTATTGTTAGATAAAGAAAAAATTATTAAGTTATGATAACTACTACTTTGCTTGTTTTGCATGCTTATGTGTTTGTAGGTCTTATAAGCTGAACTGTTCTTATTTTCAAGCATACTATGTGATTTATAGACACTTGATATTTTATATGTAATAAAATTAATATGAATTCGGTATTGTTATCTGGAAAGATAAAAGAAACAAAAAAAAGAAAAAGTAGAATGAAGCATGAATGGTCCAAAGTATGTATCTCTACTGACATGCATAATACATCAAGTGTCTCGTTAGGCTTTTTATCTCTGAGGAGTATCTGTTCCCCTAACCCCATCCGGGGTATCTGTGTCCTCGTCCCCCATATGGTCTGGAAAGACGTAAGAAGACCGCTCCCTGTGGATGATGGCGTACCCTCTGACGAGAGTAGTAACACGAATATTTGTTAGGGGTCACTTTTGGCTAAGTACTATTGTGACTGTAGATATCTAATAGGACCACTATGGTTGGTACGATTGTGGTCGTAGATCGTACTATGGTTTGGCTAACCAAAATTGTGCCTAAAGAAATTACTATTATCTGTATCTGATATAGTGATTCCACATGGGTAGTTGAAAATTAGTATCTGCATTCAGAGATGGAAGTTACAATGACTTCGCGAAGCATAAAATGAAAATTTGAGCATTTCATAATTTATTTAATTTTTTCTATTATCTAGTTTGATGTGTGTCTGTTTTGATTATGTTAACATACTGTTTTCTTAATAAATAAATTATTTTCATAATATAAGATAGGTCTACGAAGTAGCCAAATAGTAAGTATTTTTGTTAAAATAATTTTCTTTTAAAACTTTATGATTTTATTTAAATACTGTGTTCCTTATTGAGTATATGGAACTTACTCTTTCCATGCCCTCCAGATGAGGAAGAAAATGAAGAACTGCAGGCTGGCCTATCCCTGGAAGTCTATGAGGATCCTGTGGATCCACAAAACTTGAGGGCATAATAGTTTCCGCACTCTGATAAGTCCAATAGCATAGTGAAAGAAGTGACATTCTTTTGTGTTTTAATTTTGTAATAGTAGCCATTTCTAGCCTCAATTATATGTATGTAATTAGAACTCATATATATTTGTAAGGGATTTGTATTAATTGGTTCCGCTACATAAACTTTTATCATGCACTCGTTCGTCTGTTTCTATATCTGACATCTATTTGTCTTGATTAGCACTTGGGATATCGCAATTACTGATACTTTTTGTTTTTCAACTCACTCATCCAATTTAATATATCCGATTCTATCTACTAAATAATTAAATCACCCTTAAAGTATTAATTTCAATTAAACTACAAGCCCCTTTTTATCCATTATTTTAAAATTTTGTTGATCCTATTATAAGCTAATCTAACCATCTTTAAAAACTTTCTTACTAGTCCTTTCCAAATTATTTTCATAAACCATAATTTAGTTATCATGCATGCCGATTAACCCACATTTTTAAATTGATTGAAATTTTATATTTTAAACCACATTAGTATATAACCATGAGTCCACTTTACATATTCTTTCAAATTTCTTAAAGCCTTTATTATGTGTCACTTAGCTTACCATGTCCTTCTTATGCAAACTTCATTTACACCATGCAAGAGGCAAAATGCAAGCATAATCGATTTCTCATGCAAGGAAAAATTAAAGTAAGCAAGCAAAAATCATATCTAGGTAAATAGAATGTAAACACAACAAGGAATTTTTGGAAATTATCAGCCTAGACCCTATCCTGACAATTTGTATTGCCTCAAAAATGTCCAGGTCTCATTTTCAGTTGGTTTTTTCTTCCACCTGCACATGTTTCCATTTTCAACACCAAGTTAGCAAAATTTTTACCATAAATCCTAATTTTTCTTTGGATTTAGAGTACCAAAATTACTTATAAGTTTTTTCACGCAAATCCTTCACCAACCTTGTTTAAACACCCTAAAAATCATCCAAAAATGACATGTACAGGACCTTATCTTCTCAAGTCAATGAACGAACCTGAGGTTTCTCTATAGTTTAAATAGATGCATGATTATTTTTATCCATTTTTCTTATCGTTTAAGTATTATACTATCACTAAGCTACATTAATATACATCATACTAATTGAAGCTAATAAGAAATGATACAAAAAGATTCTTGAAGTCACGATTTTGAGAGCTTAGTGAGGGCAGTTTGGGTTCTTGTATGTTGAAAGGTTCCCTCTTGGCTCTGAGTCTAGGTGAACATGTTGAAGTCCTGTAAACACATGTATTTACTCGATGCATAACCATTAGGAGCCATAAATAATGGTAGAGGGGGGAAGGAAGAACTTACCATTTTCTTAAAGGCTAGTTTCATAATGACCCGAAAAGGTTCATCGAGTTCCACAGGTTTTTGGCTTCCCCTTGGCCATCTATAACTTCCCATTCATAAGAAACACATATGTACTCTCTTATATTCTTTCTCTTATAATAGGGTTTCTCTCCTCCAGCTCTTTCTCTCACTACAATTGGGTTCCCTCTCATATTGGGCTGTTTTCGCAATCGAAGGAAGAAGAAGACACTTATATAATTGGGGGTAAAAAGAAGAAAAAAGGTCTTGGTCGTCTGTCACCATGCAATGCATCTTGGCCATTTGATCAATTTAACTTGAGGGGCAAAATCGTCTTTTCACTCGTATTTTGGATCTTAACCGTTGGATCTTCCTCGTATATGATTTGGGATGTTGATTCTTTGTCGCTCTATTTTTCTACGTATGAATCCTAACCATCTATTTATGCATCTCTGATTTTCGCAATTAACTCCTTGCCATTTAAACGACATCTTAGGCATGCATGGTGATAGCCCGACTATCAGGGTAATCCTTCTCATAGACATGTGCCCCTGTGTTGTCATGGACCACACATCTTCTTATGAAATAATACCATAACACACTTACTTACATAAAATACACTTAACTTAATTTTGAATAACTTAATTTTATTAGTCATAACTGACTCGTAGAAGCATTACATTCCTTGAACATACAATAGAAACATATGATACGAGACTCTAAAATTTTTCCTTTCTAATGATACAAACACAAAACAACATAGCAGCCTCAAACTTAGAGTCTAGCTTCAAATACTTTTGTCCGTATCACCGCTTACTTTGCAGCGATCTCTTTGGTATTTGAAAGGTGATAGAAGGGTGAGATATATAATCCCAATAAGACAATATTATGAAATCACAGACTAATAGATGCAACATATAGCTTTTATATACAACGAAAACATATATATTATATATTTTCATAAAACAGATATATGAATTGAAAACGAATTCACATTGCTACACTGTATAATGAACTACACTTCATCACTATTATGGATGACTGATCAGTTACCATATATCATGCATAGACACACATACTTATTATCTGTTTTCCATGCACCCGAATACAGAATGACATAAATGGATATCTCGAAACACTACCACCCCCAAACATGGAACAATCAGGAAATGTAGATCACATGATTCACCACACACCCAAACACAAAACAACATGTATGGGGAAATTATAACATTGAGACCCCCCGAACATGAAACGACAGGACACCAAAATTACATTGAGTCCTAGTATGATGGAGGTGGAATAGAACAACTCATCTCTTTAATTAATGATGTACACCAAATGGAAACACTTTTAAAGTCACATAGCACTTGCATCATAATTGAATAAACACATAACACCTAAATTAGACTAATGAAATTAGAAAACGGATTCATATTGCTTCATTGTATACTTCAACACTATTATGGAAGATCAATAAATTACCATACATTATGCATAGACACACATACTTATCATTGGTTCCCTATGCATCCAAACATGAAATGAAATACATGACTATCTTAAAACATTGCTACCCCCCGAACACGAAACGGTCAGGGCACGTAGATCACACTAATTTTTCATACATAAAATACGAAACAGTCATCTATGAATACACACTTATTACTTTGCTAATACACTTGAACATGAAATGACATATATGGCCACATTGAAGCCTAACATAATGCACGTGTTTTTGGAACAACTCATTTCCATAATGAGTGATGCAAACATAAAAAAATCACATTTTGAAAACAAAATGTGACATAACACTTATATCGAAGTAAAACTTTAACAAATAATTGCTTAGAACATGCGAAAGTACAAATGTAATATTTTCTGACAATATGTAAGCCATAATATCACAACAACTACTTGCATGATGAGTGTCGAATCCACTAAAAATTAATTTCTAATTAACCAATAAAATAAGAGTGTAGTAATGGTAAATAGGATCGAATCCATAGGAAATTAGAAACTAATTTTCTTTCTTGACCGACAAACAAAATGTAAATAAAAAAGCAGGAGATTTTGTAGAATCTAATACACAAAATATAAGATAAACAATAAGCAGAATAATGTTAAACAAACTCTTGGCTATAAGTTATAAATTAAAGCAATTATTAAAAAAGTTCCTAGTTGATGAAATAGTTAGCTCCAATAAGGTAATTAATCATAGATACAAGGATTCATTTTATCCAAAATATGGTAAAACAGTTATAATTATCTAAAACATTATAACAACCAATCATTTCTTATGCCTAAACTAATCAAGAAATGTTCATTAGTTGGTTCTTCACTGCCAAACAGTCCTAAAAATGTCCACAGGATTTAACTTGGTAAAGACCTTTGGAGTTCGAAGGATATGATTCAAGTTGCTTGATTTATCCACATGAACCGGTCAATTAGATTACTTACCTCCTCAATGCAGTATTGATCGCTACTGGGTGCCAAAACTACTCAAACAATTACGGATTTGAGGAGTTCGGCTAGCTGCTCGCAGTTTCTCTTCTCATATGACGGACCCTATTCAAACGGATTCAAAACAACAAATATATATAGGTACAAAAAGTAAATAAATATCAGCTCTGAAATAAAAATAAAACCAATTCGATTAAATCTCACAAATACATTGCTGAAGTTTGTTAGATCTATCAACTAGGAAAAAATAATAATTAACCACTCATGATGGACTTTTTAACACAAATAAGTTCTTGTAAAGTAAAGAGAAGAAGAAAAATGAAGAAGAAAAAATTGCAAAAGCAGCATAAGCTGTTGTGTGCGGCGTCAGGACGAAGAGGAGTGATGAACCTACTTGGCAGCCACTCTCTTCATAGAAGAGGGGCTGGGGTTTTTTTTTCTTTTGTTGATTAGGATCATTTTTCGTAATTTTTGGCTTATCCCAAGCTTTTCAGAATATTTGTTTCTTGATTTTTGGCCATAGATCTTGGCTGGAATGATATATATTTCCAGATTTAAAAAGTGCATGTTGTTTTAATTTAAATCTGCTACTGTGCGGGACTCTTAGCCTTGCCCATGACTAAGTTGTTTGTCTACTGGACCCAAACCTTACCCAAGGCTTGTTTCTCAGTTGATGACTCTTTTCACGAACTCTTCTTCTTTCATGTTATTTTTTCTCATTTTGTCTTTATATCTTCTCTTGCAATAAAACATAGAAAATAACTCGGAGTAGATAGCATATTATCAAGTTTAATAACTCAAAAGTAGGTGATAATGATGTCATTTTTAAACGCTATCATTGTGCTTTTTTTATCATAAAAATACATAAAATACTTCAAAACTACGTAGACTAATGAATCTATAATACCCATTTACCTTAGGTCTTAAGCATTTGTATTTCAAATATTTTCTTTTTATCTATCGCTTTACGAATTCCTTTTGCGGCATTCCGGGATGATTTGAATCACTTTCTTTCTTTATCATGGGTTATAACCTCTTTTTGACCTTAAGCTTTCTTCCTTTTCTTTTACTTTTACTTTGTTTTCCAACCGAGTTTCTCCCAAGGTTTTTATCTAAAAAACTAAATCACACGCTTTGAATTCTTTCTTCTTCCCTTGCCTCTATATTTCTCATTCTTTCTCTACCATCCACAATGTCCCCTCCTCCATTCCCTCATCCCCTACTTACAGAAGTGGGGAGCCACGAGAGAAAAATTGCCTCTTTTCCACCATGTCACTTCATCTAAAAGTTGTTACTTCATCTAAAAGTTGTCACTTTTTATTAGGCACTTCATATAAAAGTTATCATTTTTTTATTATGCCACTTTATTTAAAAGTTACCACTTTTCATTATATCACTTCATCTAAAAGGTTTTCACTTTTTTTTTGTGTCTCCTCATATTTATTCTAGATTCTTCCACACTCTTCCATTTGCTTCGTTATCTTTATTCATCCTTTTTTCATTTGACTCCAAATTTGAGTTGAAATAGAGCCCATTAGACTCCTTTAGGCCCATATAAACCCATAAGGCTCAAAGAACAAACCATTATAAACCTCTCTACGTGTCTCTCAGTTTTTCTTCCCGTTTGAGTCTAAACTATATCCTTAACCTTATTATATATTTTCAAACACATATAAATACTAAATAAATATATTAAACACAATAAATTAACTTGAAGTTATTTTTGAACTATTACACATGTCACCCAAACAGTGCGCTCGAATAGGATCTCTGTATATGCCATGCCCTAACATGTCCTGTTTCTTTAAAATTATAGAAGGCTCTTAAATCAACGATTCTCTTTCATCTAGGTCCCTAGGCTCAATTTCAATTTATAAAAGACTCTCAAATGTCCCGATTTATTTCATTTGGGTCCCTAAACCCTTAATTTATTATTTTTAAGGCAAAATTTCAAAATTTCAAAATTTTTCGCATCTAGTCCTCAAATATTTATTGAAGATTAAACCGATTAGTTAGAAATAATTTCTATTTTGCAAAAATTATGCAAAATAAATTAAAATAATAATGAAGAAAATTAGGAAAATTAATTTAACAGGAGAATTTTATTAATTAACAATTCGAGTACAGATGCGATGTTATACGACTCTAATAGAATACATATACATATAAATTTGAGTACAACTTAAACTAAAGTAGATCTAATAAAAAAAATTTAAATTAAAAAATTAATATAATTAAAGCTAGTATAAATTTATAAATAATAGATTATTCACCTAACTTATAATTAATAAAATTAAATAAATAAATAATAATTTATCCAAAAAATGAATATAAATTAATAAAAGTTAAAAATAACAATAAATTCATAAATCATAAATCATTTATCCGTTCATCAGTTAAAAAATTTAATAAACAACCAATTATTTCTCTAATATTATTAGAAAATTATTTATTAAATTAATATGTTTCGGTTAATATAAAATTCTTCGAAAAATTATTTATTATCATAAAAAACTCATAATGATATCTCAGTCCAGTCATTCAATATTCAATGCTACTATAGTTCAATCCATATTTATATTCATTCATTAATTCATTTAGTATGTACTGTATATGATGCGGGAGGGTATAAGAGGATCGTTTTGACTCCCAAAACCTCAACCAATGCATGCAATCAGAATATTTAATCACCTAATTTCCTTTCCTTACTTGAATCTACACCCACCTATATGAGATGCAAAAACAAGATAATATGAAAAAATAAAAGAAGAAGAAAAGATGTCACGGCTTACTCGATAAATCGATCCCCACTCTTCGACTCAACAAGACTTCTAAAAGCTCTTTAACTTTGATGAATTTGAATAATACTCAAAGAAATTAGACAAAGCTAATTATGAAGAAAAGAAAAGCATAATTTTATTAATATCAAAAGTTGTGATTACATCCTAAGGATTGAAGCCTTTGCATAGACTTTTATTAACTAATTCTAATCGGAATAGGATTACAAATTCCTATCCAAACTCTTAGACTATAATTAAGTAGAAAACAAATATAAAAATATTAAAATCATTGAGTCTTATCCTAACTTAATTAAAATAATAAAAATAATTAAAATTATTAATAAAATATTCTTTTCTTCTTACCCAAATTTTCAAGTAGCTTGATCTTCTTTGGTCTTCTAATTTGAGTTGAAATTCTTCTTTAATTTGCATTTTAAACACATGGGATAATTTGTAGAAGTCTTAGAATCCTTGGAGAACTTGGGATAATCTGCTGCTTGTCTATATGAGTGAAGTGGCCGCATGTGCGAGGGTCATGGTTCGCACATGTGAAGGGCTATACACATGTAGCTAATGGGTATCCATGCCTAAATCATGTTTTGAGCTTCCTTTTAGGTCGGGATTCATAGACCGAGTCTTTCCTTGGCTATGAGACCCAATAATTTATCTATTTTCTAACTTCTTAGGCCGAGGACTGGATCTAGTTAATCATTTTTGAGTCCCTGATTCACTACCTTGGGCCTGTACCTGGGTGGATTTATCTTGGATACTTTTTATTCAGGAATACTTCTGAGTGTGTTCGGTAAACACATTATTGCTTAACCTTTTTTACCCATTGGTTTTCATATGAACTTCTTGTTTGTCACTAGCCTTTTCCTCAGTTATTATCATATTATCCCCCTTTCTTTGAGAGGATTTATCATCGAATCTGCACTTTATGTAACTTCTTATCCAAATACAAAGAGGCTACAAAAAATACCAAGCAATCAATGGAGTAGCTTGGAACATCTGTTTGTTCCTGCACAAGGAAATAATTCTTAGTTCCTGTGGGGACATTGTCTCCCTCTGTCTGCCATCCTACGAACTCATCATAAGATTTTTTAATTTTAAGCTAGTCTTCATACGCTTCCCTTCTTAATAAGGGAGTCAGGACATGAGTAAGACCTCCCATACGTACTGAATAATGGTTATTTCCACCAGTGTGAGTAACATCTCGGTTGTATTGCCATAGTCTTCTTAGAAATAAGTATCCTACTTGCATAGGAATAATATCACACAATATCTTATCCTCATACTTACCAAAAAAAAAAAATAGAACTCATACCTGTTTGGTGATGCTAATCTCCTCATTATTATCTAACCAGTTGTAGGGATTAGGCTACGGTATGCAAGTCAACCATATCAACCAATAAGGTGCTGGCAACAATGGTACAACTACCTCCATTAATAATCACACTAAAAACTTTTCTGTTAACCATGCATCTAGAGTGGAAGATGGTTTCCCTCTAATCATGTCTTTTGACTTAATCTATATGTTTAGAGTTCGTTACATCACAAACACATCTCTCTGAACTAGTTGAGCAATACTGTAACACCCCGAAACCTTTGCGCTTAATTGTGTTGTGTAAAACCTCTATTTATTCGGGCCCTAAGGCCGTTAACTATTTAAATTTATGTTTTTAATTTCCGTATGATTTTGGGTTTAAATTAAAGTTTATTTTTATTCACTTATTATTTTAATTTATCATTAATTTTAAAATTTTAGAAAAAACAGAGGAAGAAAATGGTGGAGAAATCTTGTAGAAAAGATGCGAGAAATTTTCCTTGCCTGTGCGGGCCCTGCGTACCACAACTGTTTGGGAGGCGTGCATCGTCCCTTGGCCGGCGTGCCCTCAGCCTTCATGATGCTATCATGTTGCTGTCTCGTCGGCCATTTGTTAATCACGTCCGTCAGTTGTTGTGTCGCGTCGGTCAACTTTTTCCCTCCCTCTCTCTTCATGGATTTGTGCCAGTTGAAAAAAATCTAATAGTCCAATTTTTTCAATAAAGATGGACCTCTTTCCACCATTCCTTCATCACTTCATCTTCATTTCCACTCACGAAAGCAATTCTAGAGAGAGATAGAGCTAAAGAGAGATAAGGAAAGAAAATAAGAAAAGAAAAACATAGGAAAACTACAAGCTTTCAGTAAGAGAAGTTTGGTATTTATTTATATGTTTTAAGGGGTATTTTTAGATTAATAAATGAAATGATAGGATACATGCTTAATTTGTTAAGAAAATCTATAAATACATATGTTTATAAGTTCTATGATATTTGCATGATTAGTGTCATATTAATGCTAAAATAAAATAATTGAATAATATGATTATGATGATACAATGAGAAATAATACGTTGAGATTTGTATTCATCAAGGATGATATTAATTGACAAACATGTAAAATAAAGGTTGAACATGTATGCATGACATGTAAATTAAATATGATATGTTAGGCTTTTTATCTTTGAGGGGTTCTGTTTCTCCCCCATATGCTCTGAAAAGACGTGAGAAGACTACTCCCTGTGGATGGAAGCGTACCCTCTAATGAGAGTGGTTACGTGATACGATTGTAGGGGTCACTGTAGCGACATACAGTTGTGACTATAGTTTACATGTAGGATCACTGTGGCTGGCACGACCCGTGTTCATAGAATGTGTCATAGTTTGGAAAGCTATAAATGTGCTATGGTTTAGCAAGTTGTAAATTTGCTAAAAATAAAATGAACTTTGTCATTCCACAGTGGTAGTCAGAAATCCGTATTGCTGTCAATAGATATAAGTCGAAACGGTTTCATGCGAAGAATAGGTAAAATATGAAAGAAATCATGACATGGTTTGTTTAATTTTCTTTATTTTATATATGATGTGATTATGACCATGATATGATTGTCTTGATGTTGACCTCTTTCTAATTAAAATAAAAAGAAATGTTTTCTTATATTTGAAATGAACCCATGATATGACCATGCGACGGTAACTGATTAGCGGTACATTTTTAATTTAATGAACCTTTAAAATCTTAGTAATGTTGTTTAAATAAAATTTTTCTTACTGAGTTTACAGAACTCACCCTTTTCCATGCCCCTCCAAGATAAGGACAATAATGAGGAACCACTCGTTGACTTACCCATTAAAGCCTTCGAGGATCCCGTGGATCCATGAACCATTATGAGCGCATGTTTTGTTCTGCACTCTGATGAGTCCACTTTTGGAGAGGCGTGTATTTATTTTTGTGTTGCCTCAGTATTGTAACATTTAGAACATAAACTTATTTTATAAGGGATTGTAATATATTTATTATGTTACATAAAATTATTTTTAAATGCACTCGTAATCTGTTTCTGTACTTGACATCCTTATGCTCTATTTTAGTATTGGAGATGTCACAAATAATTTTTTCACTAGCTCCAAATGATGGCATGTCTTCCTATTCACTGCCACTCTTATGATCACTGATGACATCTCATCATCTCGTATGATCATTGCACGTTGATTGGAATATTGAAATAAAATATGTCCAACCCTCAAACACTTAAAACACTTAATGTTGCTCTATTTTGTAGCATGTGCCTTAGGGTTACCTGTTGTGTTCCTAAAAGGTTACTTACCCTTCTTTTCCTCAATCCTCTTTCTCAGCCCTTCTAACCCATCTCTGAGTGACTTGAGGGGTGGCACTGATAAACCCCCTAGTAGCTACTCTACCTTTCAAGTACCTTCCAATTTTGGTAATCTTATGTACCATTTATTCAAAGTCGACATAGTTTTGTAGTTTAAGGATATTGACAATCTCCTTGTTTAGGGCCTCTAAGATCCGAAACATAGTAGCTTCTGGTTGTTCTTCAACCCTACCTCAAATCATGGTGATCTCCATCTCCTTATGATATTTTTTTATTATCTTGGAACCCTGAGTCAGACGCTGTAGCTTCAGGTTCATGTCCCTATCAAAATGGGATGGTACAAACTATTTCTTCATGATGGATCTTAACTCTCTTCAGATTTAGATAGATTCATCTCCATCTCATTCTTTGAGAGCAACTAACTTATTCCACTAGATTGAGACATATTCAGTAAATTCAAAGGTTGCCAACTTAAGATTTTTCTCTTCACTGTAGTTGCGGCAACCAAAGATGCGATCGACCTTTTGTTCCCATTTTAGGTAGACCTCAACATTATTATCCATTGGAAAGCTAGTATTTACAGCTTAAAGGTAATGAAATCTCCTCCCACTTCTTATCGTCGATCTCCTCAGCTGTTACCCATATCATCCCTACAAGATCTTATCTCATTCTGCATTATTTGGCGTTGAGCACAGGTGCAGCTGCTTCCCCATTCTGCCCGATCTATTCGTGCAGTCATGTTCCCCATATGGACACTCAGCTTGGTAAACATGTTTATGATCCTCTCTTTCATGGTGACGGGTCTACTATTGGCACTTTGGTGAGACATAGCGATGTTCCTGTAAAGACAAAGGTTATTGAAACTAAATAAACTGTCCCTCATCTTCGTGCATGTTTACCTCACAATCTCTCACACTACAACTTCTTCTGTCGAGTTGAGCGTTCGAAATCGGATCCACTTAGATTAAGATCTATAGGTTAGTCTTAATGACATAATAAGGAATCATAAGGGAATTTGATTTCTACAAAAGCTAAGAAACAAACAAAAAAAATAATAATGGTGTGCTTTTTTTATTGGTTGAGTAATTAGAAATGGTTAGTCACTTAAGTATGTACTGGAACAAAAGCACTCTGAAAGGATAAAAACGTAGATCACAAAGAAAAAAGTACGGACTTAAAGCATAAAGGATCCGATCAATCCCGATGGATATAATTGGAAGGTGTCTCCTAGTTATACTACCTCGATGATGACTACGCTCTACGACTGGTCAAGTTTGTTTATACAACATTGTTGTAAAATTTTAGAATGTAAAACAAAAAATAAACGTGAAACAATGGTTTTTGTTCACCGACGTGAGTTAATCTTTCTTTACTTTATGCACCAGAATGAAAACAAAAGTTTTCATGCATACTTGGTAGGTGATTTACTCTTCCTTTCACACTTTAAAGGTTTTCCATCACACAACAAGGTAGTTACTCTTCTTTTGTATTTCTTAAATACAAACAATTTGCCAATTGCCTTATAAGGTACAATTGAGATATTTTTTGAGTTTTTGATTTGTATTTTTTTTACTAATGAAAAAAACATAAAACTACTTCAATTAAATAGATAATATGAATCCAAGCGATATACAAAATGAACTAGCAATCAATAAAGTTGAATTGCTAATTTATGAACAAGAATGATAAAACTATAAAGATAATAGGTTCATTAAGAGCCCAAGCTCTTATACTAACTGACACGGAAAGGTATGGGGAGGATCGTTTTGACTCCGAGAACCTCAATCAATGCATACAATTAGAAGATTTAACCATCTAATTCTCCCTCCCTACTTGAATTTATACTCACCTAAATAACATGTAAAAACAAGACAATAGAGAAAATAAAAGAAGAAGAAAAGATGTCACGACTTACTTGATAAGTCGATTGCAACTCTTCAACTAAAGAAAACTTTTGAAAGCTCCCTAACTTTGAAGAACAATCAAAGAAATTAGCCAAAGCTAATTTTAAAGAAAACAAAAGCTTAATTTATTAATCTCAAAAGTCATGATTATATCCTAAGGACTAAAGCCTTTATATAGAATTTTATTGACTAATTCTAGTAGAATAAGATTATAAATTCTTATCCACATTCTTAGACTATTAAAATAATTTGTTCTTATCCTAACTTAATAAAAATAATTAATAAAACATTATTTTCTTCTTATCCAAATTTTCAAGTAGCTTGATCTTCCTTGGACTTCCAATTTAAGTTGAAATTCTCCTTAAACAGATGGGGTAAATTGTAGAAGTCTTAGAATCCTTGAAAAACTTGGAAAAGCAAGAAAAGAAGTCCAAAAGAACTCAAAATTAGGTGGCTCGTGCGGATAGCTTATTAGAGACGCACGGGTCAGATGCTGGAACTGCGCAAGTGCGTGGGTCGCGTGGAATGGGCACGCAGAAATCCTTTACCTGATGCGGCCTGAACATGTGTATGGGTTGCACGTGTGCTTGGTTGCCCGCGTGCATGTGTACGCATGCTATTTTGTGTAGGTTGACCTGTCCGTATAGGTGTAGTTGTTGCGTATGCAGCTGGGCAGTCATGTGCCTTTGTGCGCGCTATGTGGTGTGTGGGTGTTGTTGCACGCATGCCCCACATGCTTTTCCATTAGGGTAAAGTGGTCGCATGTGTGAGGGCTATGGTTCACATATGTGAAGGGCTATGGTTCATATGTGTGAAGGGCTACACAGGTGTACTTAATGGGTATCCATGCCCAAATCATGTTTTGGGCTTCCTTTTGGGCCAAGATTCATGGATCGAGTCTTTTCTTGGCCATGAGACCCAATAATTTTCTTGTTTCCCATTTTTTCTAATTCTTCCTCTTTTTAGGCCAAGGCTTGGATCCAGTTACTCTTTTTTTATCCCTGATTCACTACCTTGGTCGTGTGCCTGGGTGAATTCATCTTAGGTACTTTCTTTTTGGGAATCCTTATGAGTCTGTCAAGGAAGCACACTATGGCTTAACCTTTTTCGCCCTTCAATTTTCGTAGGAACCTCCTGTTTGTCATTAGGCTTTTCTTCAGTTATCATCACATAAATATAGTTTTTTATTTTTTTTTCAACATTTAGTGCTTAAAAATAAAAGTTGATATTTTCTTGTAATTTAGTCTTGTCTAATCTAGATTGAAAACTATATTGAATTCTTTTATATTTTTATACATGGGTCGAGATTAGAATTAAACAATATTTAACTTTAACCAGTTCGGTTTTCTTTTAAGCTAAAAAAAATATATATCTAAACAAAATTTCCACTAATGTAAATCTTATTAGAATAATTTTTATTCAACTTTGAATAAATATAAAACATATTTTAAATCAGACAACTTGAATTAGGTCTTTCTAACTCTCAAGGCCATCGACAAGTTAAATTTTCTAAACATTCTTAAGACTGCTAACCAACTAACGAACGTTTCTTGGTTGGTTCACGAATAAGAAAGAATTAGTTATCAGAACGTTTCTGACAACTATAATTGATTTGCCATATTTTGAGTAAAATGAATTTTTACATCTATGATCAATTAAATTACTGGAACTAACTATTTCGTCAACTAATAATCCTTCTTATAATTGTTTTAGTTTCTAATTTATAGCCAAGAGTTTTTTTTAATATTACTCAGCTCGTTGTATATTTTATATTTTGCATATTAGATTCTACAAAACCTCTCTTATTCATTTTTATTCGTTGGTCAAGGAAGAAAATTATTTTCCAATTCTCTGTGGATTTGACTCTTCTTACCACAACTACAATATTGTTTTATTGGTTACTTAGGAATTTATTTCTGGTAGATTCGACACTCATCAAATTTCGACACAATTGCTGGGGAATTGAGAGTTACTAATTTTTTTTTTCTTTGTTTTTATGACCGGGTTTGATCGTGGAGAACTTATTCTTTATTATCAAGAAATTAAGAAATATGCCAAGAATATAAGGAAACAAACCAAGATGAAGAAGAAAACGTGTCAATAGAGTACAAGTTTTAAAGAAAACAACACATCAATCGAAATAGAAGCAGAAACAGAGCATATGGTTGAGGAACGCACCTTGAGGTATTTTACAACACCACCTACTAACCAGCAGCCTCTCTGCATCACTTGTCCAGATCTGGACATAGCTTTCGAGCTGAAATCTGGCCTAATTCACTTGGTTCCCAAGTTCAGAGTTTTAGAGAATGAAAACCTGCACAAGCACCGCAAAGAATTTCATGTCGTGTGCTCAAGTATGAAGTCGTATAGAATGTCCCAATAGCTGACAAAATTGAGAGCATTCCCTTTTTTTTAGATGATGCAGCCAAGGATGGGTTGTTTTACCTATCTCCCGGGTTGGGCAAAAATAGTAAAAGTTTTCTCAGATTGCTTCTTCCCAGCATCTTGAACAACCAACGTTAGGAGAGAAATATGTGGAATATGTCAAAGGGATTCTGAGAACTTACATGATTATTAGAACAGGTTCAAACGGTTATTCGCAAGTTGTCCGCAATATGATATCTTAGAACAATATCTAATTCACTATCTTTATGAAGGATTGCTGTCCACAAAAAGAAGAATGTTAGATGCAACAAATGGTGGTGCCATAGTGAACAAAACACCTTGAGAAACTAGAGAATTGATAGCGATCATGGCAGCCACTTCCCAGATATTCGATTCCACCCCCCGGAGAGTGAATGAGGTAAGTATTTCTTCCATTGAGTCTCAAATTTCTAAATTAAATTATTTGGTGAGGAATATGATTGCAGGGAATAAACATCGGGTAAGAGTTTGTGAAATTTGTGCGCATCCTAGGCATCCTACAGACATGTGCCCTACACTTCAAGATGATGACTAGTATCAATTTAATGGGATTGGAGGATTCTCTAGCAAGCTGCAAGGGAGATATGACCAATTTTCCAACATTTATAACTCAGGATGGAGGGATCATGTTAACTTTGGCTATGGAGTAAGGCAACAAAATTTCTAACATTATTAGCCAAGACCACCTCCACAACAACAACTAGCATCTCTAAAACAAGGTATTTCTATTGAAGAAATTGTTAAATCACTTGCTGTTAACACCCAACAATTTTAACAGGAAATAAGAGCAAGAATTCTAAATTTGGATACCCAAGTAAGCCAATTAGCAGTATCCATGAGTAGGCTAGAATCCCAAAGCAAATTACCATCTAAAACTGAGGTAAATCCAAGGTAAAATATAAGTGCTATCACATTGAGAAGTGCTAAAAAATTTCTAAAAAATTCCAGTCGAGTAAGCCTTGGGTGAGGGTTAAAGAAAAGCACATAATCAAAAGCTGCAGTTGATGGCACGACACATAAAATAAACCCAAATTTCAGACCAACCAACATCGTTTATAATTCCTCCACCATTTCCACAAAGATTTGCACAATTAAGAAAGGAAAAAGAAGAGAAAGAGATCCTAAAATTTTTTCACAAAGTCGAGACAAACATTCATTTACTCAATGTAATTAAGCAGGTACCTCGATATGTCAAGTTTTTAAAGGAGCTGTGCACCAACAAGAAAAAGCTTAGTTGTAATGAAAGGATAAGTGTGAGAAAAAATGTTTCAATTGTAATTAAAATGAAACAACCCCCCAAATGCAAGGACCAGGGTATGTTTGCTATTTTTTGTAAGATAGACACTTTAAAAATGAAAAAAATCATGTGTGATTTAGGAGCATCAATAAATGTGATGCCTTTGTCCATTTATTCAAGGTTAAATACTGGTCCATTGAAAGAAATAGGTGTTATAATTCAGCTAACTGATAGATCCGTTGTTTATCCTGAAAGAGTTCTAGAGGATATGCTTGTCAAAGTTGATAATCTCATTTTTTTTTGTTAATTTTTTAATGTTAAACATGGAAGATGATAAATCATCTAACCCCTCTGATATTTTGTGCCAAAACAAAGATAAATGTGCAGGATGGTACACTCACTATGAAATTTGATGGAGAAATGAAACAATTTAATGTTTATGATGATATGAAGTATCCTAGTAATGTGTCTTGTGTGTATAGTATTGATATTGTAGATCCTCTAAGTAAAAAATATTTTGATTTAAGTTATGATGATAAGCTGAACATTGTGTTTTCTAATGATTTTGATATAGTTAGCTTAAAAATTTTAGAAAGGGATCTTGTTGCTAAAAAGAATCCATAAGATATGGTGTTCGAATTAGAGGACTGAAACCTCAAAGGAGCAATGTATCGTGTGTTGATCTTCCTATTTCTTCCACAAAATGTCTACCTTCTATTTTGCAGACACCAAAACTGGAGCCCAAACCGCCGCTTAAATATTTGAAATATGTGTTCTTGTGAGGATAAGAGACCCTTCTGGTGATAAGTTCTAACGAGCTATGTAGGCTATAAGAAGATAAATTGATTTAAGTGCTTAAAAATTGACAATGCCTAGTCTAGGACATTAAACAAGAATGCTTGATAGGAGGCAACCCATCCATTTTTCTTCATTCTTTTCTTATTTTCGTTATTTTCATTACTGATTTAAATTTATTTACAACATTTTTTCCTGAGTTAATATGAGTTTTATGGTGATTAGAGTACAGGAATAGGGAATTCAGGAGCTGGAGTCAAGAAAAAAGTCAATTTCTGGAACAACCGAACAAGCCTTGCCCAAGGCTTCTACCAAACCCTTAAGTCACGGCTGTGTGTTACCACAAAAGCATTTTTGTGAAGTAAACTCAGTCGAGTGCTTGCCAAACACGGTCGTGTCGTGTCTATAATAAAAAATCAATGGAATTATGAGAAAACCATGATTGTGTGCCATTCCCACATAAGCCTTGCCCACGGCTTATATCACCTAATAACACATTTGGTGGTTCTCAAAATGTGATGTTTTCTAATGCACCCCACCTCCAAGTTAAGTAACTAGGGGAATTAATCTGTCACTTCATTTTTTTTTAATTTTTTCTCTATTTGCATCACAGTGGGGACAATGTGTAGTTGAAGTGTGGGGAAGAAGCATTCTTATTCTACATTCTACATCTTAGATAGCTAATTTTTCTTTTTAACATCTCATTTTAGGTATTTAAATCTTACCTAATTTTTACCACACCACATATACACCTCCAACAAATTTTTTTTGCTCCAATATTCACAATTATCTCTATTATTTTTAAACAACTCTAATGGGGCATTTTAAAAGTTGATTTGCACTTACAACCATCTCTTAAGAACTGTAGCTTGTTTTTCGTCTTTTTACACCTTTAATGGTTATTTTTGATTACATATTGAATATGACTTGTTTGAGAGTTGCCTATTCAAAAAACTAATAATAATAATAATAATAATTTCTTATTTTTGGGTGAATGTCAATACTAAAAAAGAACTCTTCTACAACTTGTCTGGAATTATGTGCTTTAAATGAATAAATCAAATTAGTTATCATGCAGTGAGTGAGATGAAGTGTAAAACATATTACTTTTAAAAATAGTTGGAGTAAAAGTGTGAAATAGAACATAAAACGCACTCATAATGGAAGGACAAAAATAAGAGAACACGAATAATAATTTTCTCCTTTAGTCAAATGACTACGAGTAGTGCTAGTAGCCACTTGAAACTGTGACCAACTGAGTAATCGGATGCATTCATCACAAATGTTTGCCATTGTGTCAAAAGGTTTGTGACATTTCAAGTGAGCAAAAGTGCTCAAGCATTTCTATTTTTGGCATGAACCAATTGCATGAATTCTTATATCTGGACAAGTTTGGTGGTTGTTCTACTAGGTATTGGCTATTCCCCTCAATGAAATTTTTGTGTGCTAAATTTTCAAAACTCTCTAATGTCATGTTTAGATATTGTCAAAGTGGTTATTCATTGGTGTAGTTCCATAAAACTCAAGCTTACAAATTACTAGTTGATGGTTATTCTTACAACTTGAGGGTTGAGGTATAACATGCGGGTTGTGATGAAATGATTAAGAGTAAGTGAGTTGAAGGTAAAGAGATGGAGATTGATAAAGTGTATTATGTAGTGCTTGAGGGCAAGCACAGGATAAGTGTGGGGGAGTTTGATAGTGCCTAAAAACGACATCATTATCACATACTTTCGAGTTGTTAAACTTGATGGCATGCTATCTAATCCGAGTTATTTTCTATATTTTATTGCAGGACAAGAGATTAGTACTGAACAAGGAAAAACAACATAAAAAGAAGAAAAGTTTGTGAAAAGAGTCATCAGCCCAGAAACAAGTATTGGGCAAGCCTTGGTCCAGCAAACAGACAACTTAGCCTTGGGCAAGGCTAAGAGTCGCGCACAGTAGAAGATTTAAATTAAAACGTGTGCTTTTCAAATATGGAAAATGATATTATTACAGCTATGATTTGGGACTGAAAATTAAGGAGAAACTATTTTGAAAGGGTTGGGATAAGTAGAAAATCAAGAAAAATGATCTTAACCAACAAAAGAAGAAAAATCTAACTCCTTTTCTACAAAGATGGTGGCTATCAAAGCAGAATCATCATCTCTCTTCTTTCTTCTACTCTCCAAGAACTCAATTGTATTAAAAAGTCCACTATGAGTGGCTGATATATTTATTTTTTCCTAGTTGATAGATCTAGTAAACTCTAATAATGTATTTGTGAAATCTAATCGAATTAATTTGAGTTTTATTTCAAATATGGTATTTATTTACATCCTGCACTTATATATATTTATTGTTTTGAATCCATTTAAAAATGATCCATCATGCGAGAAGAGAAACCTACCTAGTAGTGATCAGTGCCGCACTGATGAGGTAAATAATCTAGTTGACCAGTTCATGCGGATGAATCTGGTAAGTTGAATCAGGTCCTTCTAGCTCTCAAGGCCATTGACAAGTTAAATCTTGTGAACGGTCCTAGGACTGCTTGACAGCAAAGAACCAACTAATAAACGTTTCTTGGTTTGTTCACGAATAAGAAAGGATTGGTTGTCGGAAAATTTTCGACAACTATAATTGATTTACCATATTTTGGGTAAAATGAATCTCTGCATCTATGATCAATTAAATTACTAGAACTAACTATTTTGTCAATTAGTAATCCTTCTTATGATTGTTTTAGTTTCTAATTTGTAGCCAAGAGTTTGTTTGTTTTATATTTTACGTATTGGATTCTACAAGACCCCCCTTGTTTGTTTTTTAATTGTTGGTCAAGGAAGAAAATTAGTTTTCAATTCTCTGTGGATTCGAACCTTCTTACCACTATTACAATATTATTTTATTGGTTAATTAGGAATTTATTTTTAGTATATTTGACACCCATCAATGGGTTAAATATATATATTTTATAATGGAGAACTTGAAGACAATCAAAGATGATATGATCTGTTTTGTACAAGAGCATTTCAAGATAGGTAAGTTTGTAAAGTCATTGAATACATTATCTTTTCCTAATCCCTAAATTTGATAACTCAACTTGACTAAGAGACTTTCGACCAAAATCCGTTGTTATGATTATGCATGAAATTTTACCAAAGTGTTAGCTACTAGATTGAGGGCTTGGTGGATGATATGGTGGAAAAGTCATAATTTAATTTTGTTCAGGGATATTGTTTTTAGATTGTGTTTCGACTACTTTGGAGGTTGTGAATTTGGTAAAGAGTGATAGTGGCATTATGTTTAAAGTGGATTTTAAAAAAGTATATGACTCAGCTGGTCGGTGGCTTTTAGAGGAAGTAATAAATAAATGAATTTTTTGTAAGAGATGTAGAAAATGGTTTATATCTTGTGTGTTAACAAGGATGATATTTTTGACTCAAACATACCCAACATGATCTATTGCAGTTTTACCAATCAGTAATAGGTTTGGGTCAAATTGGATTCTGGGTTTGGCATGCCAAAACATACTCAAACTTAACCAAATTAATATATATGTCATATTATTTTTCTTATTAATATAAATGATATATATATAATTTTTAATCGGTTACCAAAACAAGCCTCTATCTCTATTCCTCTAGTCAAAAGTAACACCAAGTCCTTTTCCTCTTCTTTTTCACTCCATCATCAATTATTATTAGCTCGATCGTGCATGGCACACTACATCTATAAATTTACTCATCTTCTTCATCTTTAATTAATTGTGTATGCATTTGTTTTTACTCTTCAAGTCTATGCTCTAACAAACACCAACAGCTACAAGCATGCAAATACAGAACCATCATGAAAATATGATTGAGCCAAATATAAGTTGGATAATTTGCAAGTCTGATACAACTAGAAAAAGTAAGAAGAATCAAACCCACTGCGTGATTGTGGCGAGTTTGAGTTGTGTTAGTGATTGATGTGACTTAAATTATGATGCTTTTAATCATAAGGGTATTTTTATAATTATCATAGGGATTAATGTTATTTATATTCTGGGGACTTAAAAAAATCATAGTAGCCTCCCTATATATAGGTTTGCTAACCTATTGGTGATGTACTCTCTTTTAATCATAGTATAATATTTTTTTACTGGTCTTGCTTGTGGATATATGCACATTGTCGAACCATGTAAAATCTTATATTGTACTTTTTTATGCTTTTACTTTGTTTATGATTGTGCATGATTTAGGGATCAATTTTCCAACAAGTGGTATCAGAGCTCGAGTTTGAGCTGGGTTAGAGAGAGAAAACATATCTTTTAGTGAGAAAAAATAAAAAAAGAAAAAATAAGATCAGTTTTTGGCCAAACACAGTTTGAAGAAGACAAACCGCATGGTGATGACAGTTCATGGTAAAGATATTGTAGCAAGAGACAAAAAGCCAGATCTGTTAACACGAAACGTGCGGCATCTAGCGACGAAAGAAAACTAAACGAAGTTGTAGGTGTACACCAACAAGGAAGAAGACTGCACCTGCCAATACATGGAGGCTGTAGAAGGAGCCCAATCCTCGCGTGAACCACTTCTCGACCTTGTCTGTGCGTAAAACCAGAAGACTCAGAGATAGATCGAACGGCGAAAGTGCATCGGAAAATAAGAAAAGTCGTGGCGCTCGGCTTTGCACGAAAGCATTTTTTCGATATTGTTTTGACAGAATGTCAACATATTTGTGCCAGTTTTGGAATCGCCAGCATTTTCTGTTGTGTTGTGGTGTTTTCCGGTAATAGCGAGAGGTGCCCGTGTGTGATGATGTGTGGAGGCACGTAGAGGCAGGTCGAGGCACATGCGGTGCTCTGGCATTTTTCTGCGTGATGTTTCTTCCCTATGAGTATTTTTTTAATTTTTTTTACAGTATTATTTCTTTCTATTTTTCTGTTTTTGTACACAGTTTAGGGATACAAAATGGTATCCAAAAAGTATAAGGTAAAAATATTTGATGGTAAAACGAGTTTCAGCTTATGAAAAATTAGAATGAGTTCATTTTTTGTACTACAAGGATTATGGAAGGCAGTTGAAGAAAGATTCCCATATGGTATGAGAAAGACAAAAAGACAGATATGCAAGATAGAACCCTATGTGTGATTTTCTTGAGTGTAACTGATAATATTCTACGGAAAATTATTGGGGAAGTTTCCACTTCAGTTGTGTGGAAGAAATTAGAAGAATTATATTCTGTAGGTCGCTAATGAATTGCCTTTAACTGAAGAAAATACTGTATAATATGAAAATGAGTGAACGTTTACTCAACAGGATTTTGATGTTTTAATTCTATCATTATAGAATTGAATAATATAGATATCAAGATTGATAATGAGGATTAGATCCTAATTGTACTGTGTTCACTACCACCATCATATGAGAACTTTGTTGATACTCTACTATACGAGAAAGACAATATTTTACTAAACAATGTTAGTAATGCATTAAAATCAAAGGAGTTGAAAAAGAACTTCCCACAGTATAGATCAAAAGGAGAGAGTTTAATGAACATGGCAAAAACACAGAGAATGAATAAGTCAAAGGGTAGATCTAAATCAAGAGCTAAGAAGTCAAACTGTTTTGAATGTAGGGAGCAGGGTCACTTTAAGAGAAATTATCCCAAGTTGAGAGAGAAAAAAGGAAAGAAGCAAGAGAACTATGCTAATTTAGCAGATGTTAACGATTCTTATGATAGTGGTAGCAGTAGTGATGGAGAAGTCTTATCTGTGAGTTTTGGTCATGGAAAGAATTCTTGAATTCTTGATACTGGTGTTACATTCTATATGTGTCCACACAAGCATTGGTTTGCTACATACAAATAGATGAATGGTACTGTATACATGGACAATAATAGTCAGTTGATTGTAGATGGAATTGGTGACATCAGATTAAAAATGTTTGATGGAGCTATCAGAACCATCGAGTGTTGGTATGTTTTTCAGAAGAAGAGGAACTTGATTTCTCTTCCTACTTTGGATTCTCTAGGATACAAATTTCATGCAGAGAATTGTATTCTTAAAGTAGGCAAAGGCTCAATGGTATTCATGAAAGGCAGTTTGAAATCTAGATTATATACTCTTCAAGGCAATATAGTTTTAGGGGAAGCTACTGTAGCATCAGAAAACAGTGATCAAAATCAGACAAGTTGTGGCATATGGGCCTAGGCATATGAGTGACAATGGACTATTTGTGTTTAGCAGACAGAATCTATTGGACAGTTATAAAAAAGAAGTCATGGATTTATGTGAACATTGTGTGTTTGAGAAGGTGGCCAGGTTGAAGTTCAACAAACAGGCAATGCGCAAGACCAAGGATAAGTTGGACTATATCCATTATGACTTATGGGGTCCATAGAGAACTCCTTCCAAATATGGTACCAGGTATTTTATGACTCTGATTGATGATTATTATAAGATGGTTTGGGTATATTTTTAAAAGTATAAGGAAGATGTATTTTAAACTTTTGTCAAATAGAAGACCACAATTGAGAAGAAGACAGAGAGAAAGATCAAATGTCTTAGAACTAACAGTGCGTTAGAATTTTATAATCATGAGTTTAATAATTTATGTAGTACAAAAGGCATAATGAGATACCGCATTTGTGTTAGGTCACTACAATAGAATGGTATTGCAGAATGCATGAATATAACACTTTGTGATAAAGCACGAAACATGATATCTCATTTAGGCTTGGGACAAGAATTTTGAGCAGAAGCTGTGAATACCACTTGTTTCTTAGTTAATAGATCTCCATTCACAACTATTGAGTGCAAAACGCCTTTTGAAGTAAGGTTTGGTTCATTTGCTTACTATTCTCAGTTGAGGGTGTTTGATTTTCTTGCTTATGCTCATGTAAGCGATGGCAAACTTGAGCTGAAGGAAAAAAAATATATTTTTAGGGTATGCATAGGGAGTGAAAATTTACATATTATAGTATAGTGATTCAAAGTCTCCAGGGTTTATTATCAGCAGAGATGTGATATTTAATGAGTATTCTTCTGTAGATAATTTAAAAAAAAATACAATAGCACAATCAGATCTCAGTGTTAGAGAACAAGTAGAGGTGGAGGTTGAGACTCTAGCAGCTCAGTCAAACATAGTACAAGGTAGTACAACTGATCAACAATAATCTTATAGCATTGCAACAAACAGGGAGAGAAGACAAATTAGACCACCACAGGGGTATGAAAATCTGGTTGGGTTGCCTTAACAGTTGTAGAGATAGTTATTTTACAAGAACCAAGTCATAGTGAAGTTATTTCTAGTTCAGATGCAGATCAATGTTTTGGTGCTATGGGTGAAGAAATTGAGTTACTTAATAAGAATCAAACTTGGAAGCTCATACCATTTCTAAAAGAACAAAAGGTAATAGGCTGTAAATGGGTTTTCAATAAGAAGGAAGGCATCCCGAGGGCAGAAACACCTCGATACAAGACTAGATTAATAACTAAAGGTTTTACTCAACAAAAAGGGATCGACTTTAATGAAATGTTATCTCTAGTTGTGAAACACAGTTCCTGTCACGGATCATACCCCATTTTATTGGGTAATAATCAGAGTATACTTGCTTAAATTACATAGACTCGAGTTAAGTAAAATAATTTAACTTTATTAATCATAATAGAGTAAAAAAAGTATTACATCCCTTAAATGTAAAACATAAATATATATTCGAGACTCTAAATTTTTTGGCTTACATTAGTAAACAAAAGTATGAAATAATAACCTGAATTTCAAAGTCTATCTTAAAAACTTTTCTCTATATCACCGCTTACTCTATAGCAATATCTTCGGTATTTGGAGGGTGATATGGGGGGTGAGATAAAATCTTTCAATAAGCGATATTATGAAATCACAACATAGTATATGCAATATACAGTTTCCTTACATAAAATAAAAATATATCATATAATCTTTCCAAGACAGATATACGAATCATAAGATAAATGCACAAATCAAAAAACAGATTCACAATTGCTTCGTTGTATACTTCATCACTATTATGGAGGATCAATAAGTTACTATACATTATGTGTAGGGACATGTACTTATCACTAGTTCTCCATGTATTCGAACACGTAACAACATACATGAATACCTTGAAATACTATTACCCCCCGAACACGGAACGGTTATGGCACACAAATTAGACTATTTTTTCATACACTCGAACACAGAATGGTTATGTATAGATATACACTTATCACTTTGCTAATACACCCAAACACAATAATGGTTATGTATGGCCACATTGAAGCCTAGCATAATGCAAATATTTTTAGAAAAACTCATTTTCATAATGAGTGATGCATATTTATTAAAATCAAATTTCGAAAATAAAAAATGAAATAATACTTATATTAAAGTAAAACTTTAACAAATACCTATTTAGAAAATATAAAAGACAATTCAGACACTTTCAAATTTTTATACTGAAAATACGTAAAATACTTCAAAACTACATAGTCTAATGAATCTATAATATCCAATTACCTTAGGTCCTTAGCAGTCGTAATCTTAATTCTAGTAGAATTCTGCCTTTATTTATGATATTTTTCTCTCAAAATTCAGCAGAGTTTCGTACTAATTTTTGATCACTTTTTTAACTAAAAAATATCCAACACAATACTCAAAAACTAACTCTAAAATTTAAAGAGAAATAAAAGTTCAAAACTTAAGAAAAGACTTACATTTTTAACGATTTATAACCTTCTTTTGACTGTAAGCCTTCATCCTCTTCTCTTCCTCTTCCTTTACTCTCACAAATTTAACAGACTTTCCCTAAGGTCTTTATCTAAAACCTCATAATACTCTAAAAAATCACACACTTTGTATTCCTTCTCTCCCCACCTCTATGCTTCTCACTATTTTTCTCTCATCTGGAATGTCTCTTCCTCCCTTCTCCCATCCCCTTATTTATCAGAGTGGGGAGCCATGAAAGAAAGGTTGCCACCATCCTGTCATACTATTTCATTTAAAAGTGTACTACCTTTCATCCTGTCACTTCATCTAAAAGTGTACTACTTTCACATGCCTCTTTATCTAAAATGTTACTACTTTTTACATGTTATTTCATCTAAAAGGTTACTACTTTTCACATGCCACTTCATCTAAAAGTTGTAACTTTTCGTTATATCACTTCATTTAAAACTACTTTATCTAAAAGGTTTCCACCTTTTTCCATACATATTCATGCTTATTCTAGCTCTTTCATCCTTATCAATCTTTTTTCCGTTTGACTCCAAACTATGTTACTAATATTATTATACATTTTCAAACACATATAAAGGCTAAATTAAATATATCAAACTTAAAAAATTAACTCGAGGGTATTTTTGAACTATCACAATTCGATCAGAGTCTTACTTGCTATGCTTACTCTTTATGATTTAGAGTTGGAGCATTTAGATGTAAAAATTGCATTTCTATATGGTGAATTGGAGGAAGAGATTTATATGAATCAGGCTGAGGGATTTGTCATTTCAGATATGGAAAAAAATGTTTGTCTACTTAAGAAACCTTTATATGGTTTAAAATACTCGCCTAAACAATGGTACAAGAGATTTGATACATTCATGAGACATAATGGCTTCATTCGTAGTACCTATAACAGTTGTGTGTATCATAAGAGACTTTCAGATGGTTATGTCTATTATATGTACATGACATGTTTATTACTTATAAAAGTATATCACATATTGATACTCTGAAAAGGAAGTTGGGTGAAGAGTTTAAGATAAAAGATTTGGGTATTGCAAGGAGGATACTAGGAATAGAGATAACTCGGGATAGAAGTACTAGAAAACTTTTCTTGTCTTAGCAATCATATGTTGAGAAGTTACTATAGCATTTCAATATGAGCAATACAAAACTCATAACTGATCCACTTGGTGCTCACTTCAAGTTATCTCCAAACATGTCACCATAGACAGATGAAGACATGGAGCATATGTTCAATGTTCCATACTCGAGTGTTGTAAGTAACATCATGTATGTCATGGTTTGTACTCGTTCTGATATTTCAGATGCAGTTAGTATAATGAGTAGATACATGATGTATCTTGGGAAACAACATTGGTAGGCAATGAAATGGATTCTAAGGTACTTAAAAGATACATCATATATGGGTATGATGTTTGACAAAGCCAAGATGAGTGACTCAGTTGTAGGCTATGTGGATTCAAATAATGTAGAGGATTTGGATAGGAGGAGATCTATGACAGATTATCTGTTTACTCTATCTGGAAGTGTTATTAGTTGAAAGGCAATGTTGCAAGCTACAGTACCTTTGTTTACCATAAAGTCTGAATATATGGCTATAAGAGAAGTAGTAAAAGAGGCTATTTGGCTTTAGGGTTTGATGAGTGATCTTGGGTTAACACATAAAAAGTTTACTGTGTTTTATGATAGTCAAAGTGTCGTACATCTCACCAAGAACAAGATGCACCATGAGCGAAAAAATCATATTGATGTAAGATATTACTTCATCCGGGATATTATATCATAAGGTATCATAGTTGTGCGTAAGGTATCTTTACAGGAAACTGTCGTGGATATGATGACGAAGGCAATCCCAGTTAGCAAGTTTAGGCACTGCCTAAACTTGGTTGAAGTTTGTAATACTCACTAGTGCCCCTGAGCAGGCATCATGACAAGACAAAATTATAAGGTCATTTCATTTAATGTTGAAGAGAATTTAAGCAAAGGGAAGATCTGTTGATGTGGCTTAAATTATGATGATTTTAATCATGAATATATTTTTGTAATTATCCTAGGGATTAATTTTATGTATATTATGATAACTTAAAAAAACCCTAATAACCTCCCTACATATACATTTATTAAGCTATGTGTGATGTACTATCTTTTGATCATAGTGAAATATTTTCTTGCTGGTCTTGTCCCTATATGTAAGCACACTACCGAACCACAAAAAATCCTGTGTTGTTTTTTTTTTCTACTTTTACTTTGTTTGTGATTGTGCATGATTTAAAAATCAATTTCCCAATAGTTAGATATAGTGGGCTTAGGTTCATGAATCAGCCTCAAACCCCCCATTGCTTTTATAGATTCAATTTCCACACTAAAGACAATTAAAGAAGTTTTGAATCATCCTATCTTGCATAATGTGATGTTTGAGGAGATAAATGCTCTTGATGAAAATTATATTTGGGATTTGGTGGATTTATCAAAGAAAAAAAAATTGTGGGATGCAAATGGGTCTTTTTAGTCAAAGTAAACCTAGATGTCTCAGTAGCAAGACTTAAAGCTAGACTTATAGCAAATGGCTATGCTCAAAATTATAGGGTAGATTATTCTGATACCTTCTCTCTTGTAGTCAAACTTACATCTGTCCGTTTATTCATCTTTATTGCAACATCTTGATATTGGTCCTTACACCGGTTAGATATCAAGAATGCATTCCTTCAACGCGATCTCTTAGAAGAAGTATATACGAAACAACCACTTGGATTTGTTGCACAAGAGGAGTATGAGAAAGTCCGTCATTTGAAGAAATCTTTGTATGGCTCGAAGTAGAGTCCTCGTGCATAGTTTGGGAAATTTAGAGAAATAGTTTTGGAATTTGAGTATGATCACTCGATTTTTTATAGACAGTCAGCAATTGGTCTTATACGTCTTGTTATCTATGTTATTGATATTGTTATTATAGGAGATAACTGTGTAGGAATATCCTTTCTCAAGTCATTCTTACATACCAAGTTTCACACCAAAGACTTGCATAAGTTAAAATACTTCTTGGGAGTAGAAGTAACAAAAAGCAAGAAATTGATTTTCTTGTCTCAGAGGAAGTATGTACTTGACCTACTTGTAAAAAATTGAAAAGTTGAGATCTAAACCATGTAACACACCAATGATACTAAATGTATACCTTACTAAAAATAATGGTGACCCCCTTGATGATCTAAAAAATTACAGACAATTAGTTGGAAAACTAAATTATCTCACAGTGACTCGTCCAGATATTGCATGTTTGTTAGTGTTGTTAGTCAATTTATGTCTGCACCTACAATCAAATATTGGGAAACTTTGGAACAAATTTTGTGCAACCTAAAAGGTGCTCTAGTACTTGGTATATTGTTTAGCAATCATGGGCACACTCACATTGAATATTTTGCAAATGTTGGTTGGGCTGAATCTAAAATTGATAAAAGATCCATTACAGATTATTGTATTTTCGTTGGTAGGAACCTAATATTATGGAGTAAAAAGAAGACCGTTGTGTCCCGGTCCAGTGCAGAGTCCGAATACAGAGTTATGACCCAGTTCACATGTGAAATCTTATAGATACAACACTTCTCAGAGGAAGTGGGTTTGAATCTCATATTACCTGTAAAACTCTGGTGTGATAATCAAACTGCCCTTCATATTGTCTCAAATCCAGTGTACCATGAAAGAACAAAATATATTAAGATTAATTGTCACTTCATTCGTGAGAAGATTCATGATAACTTAATTTTTAAAGGTTATGTGAAAGTAAGGGAACAATTAGGTGATATATTCACAAATGCTTTGAATGGAATCTAAATTAACATATCTTCATAACAAACTGGACATGATTAATATTTATGCTTCAGCTTGAGGGAGAGTATTAGAATATTTCAAAATATATTACGAAATATATTACAAAATATTCTTATGTAATTATTAGTTGATTTCCTAGTATTAATAGGGTGATTTATGTTTCTACATCTAGATCTCTCTTCTATGTATATATACCCTTAAACCTATGGAATAAAATACAAGAAATATGTAGTATTTTTCTTCCCTAACTCTTTATATTTATCAACAAGAATTAACTAACAAGTGTCTCTTAGTTAATATAGGATTAAAAAAAGATTGGTTGTTAGGAGTGCTTCAAATAACTAGAACTGGTTTACTGAAGGTTGATGTGAGTGATCATTGCATCAATGATCAATCCTGTAACTGGAATCAAACTACTTCTTTAATTGATATCCATTCATAACTGTTTACTACTTCAATTACTTATTGATAATATTCTCTATTTTTCTGTTTTAAATTTTATTGATTCATTTTAATTCTTTGTATTGTGTTGGAACAAAAACCCATAGCCTTTATTTTTATCACTGTTATAAAAGGATAGTGGTTTTAAATTCCCTAAGTATTTGATCCTATTTACCACTACTACAATAGTAGTTTTTATCACTGCTGCCGGCGGCGTGTCTGGCTAACGCGCACAAAAACTATGGTTGTGCAAGCCGGGGTTTAGCAGTGACTCTGTTTGGGTGATGTTGGGTTTGGTTTTTTTGATAGTTGAGTACCAACTTAGCCTATTTTACTTATTTTAGGGTTTTGAAAAAATTTTGAAATTAACCCTAAAATAGTCTTACTTTAGCTCTGATACTATGAAGATTTTGGAGAAAATAATCTTCTAATTTTATTTCTTATATGCTTTGCGTTTACACTTAAGAGATATGTATAGAGTAATTATCCTTATTCTAAGAGGATTCTAATTACATGATATATATTTACTATTAGAACTTTAACTACCCTAATACTCTACTTACTATAGAATCCTTATCAACAATATTATAGATTCTATAAATCAGAAATGCTTTAACTTGTGCCATGGTGATGAGTTAAATGTTGTATTCTGTAATGGTATAAATGTAGATAGCTTAGAGATTTTGAAGGAAGATTATGTTGCTGAGAGGAATTTGCAGGAGACTGTGTTTGAACTAAAAGCGCTTAAACAACAAAAATGTAATGCACCAAATATTGAATTTCTTATTTCTCACATGAGGCTTTTACCTTATGTTTTGCAGGCACCCAAGCTGAAGCTTAAGCCACTACCCAAACATTTGAAATACATGTTTTTGGGAGAATGAGAGACTCTTCTGGTAATAATTTCCAACAAGTTGAGCATAACAGAAGAAGACAGGTTAATCAGAGTGCTCCAGGAGCACAAGGAAGTAGTTGGATGGATTATTGCTGATATTGAAGGGATATCAAGCCTAGCAGACAAGCACAGAGTCGCCTAAACCCGCCAATGATGGAGGTTATGAAGAAAGAAGTCTTGAAACTACTTGATGTCAGGGTTATTTACCCAATTTCAGATAGCAAATGTATAAGTCTGGTGCAGGTGGTGCCTAAGAAAACAAGGATAACGGTGTTTGAAAATCAGGATGGTAAGTAGGTATCCACTAGGGTGCAGAATGGTTGGAGGGTTTGCATAGATTACCAAAAGCTGGATGCTTCTACCAGAAAAGATCACTTCCCACTCTGTTTCATTGATCAAATGCTGAAACGATTAGCCGGATGAATGCATTACTGCTGTCTGGATGGCTATTTTGACTTCTACTAGATCTCGTTTGCACCTGAAGATCAAGAAAAAACTACATTTACATGTCCTTTTGGCACCTTTACCTAGAGGAGGATGTCTTTTGACCTTTCCAACGCCCCAGCAACATTCTAGAGATGCATGGTCAGTATTTTTTCCGATTTTGTGGAGCGCATAATAAAAGTTTTCGTAGATGATTTTACGATTTACAGTAACTCTTTTGATGAGTGTCTCGCCAACCTCACAAAATTATTAAAAAATGCCTTGAGTCTAACATTGTCTTGAACTATGAAAAGTTTTATTTAATGGATGATTAAGGATTGATCTTGGAACATGTGGTGTCTTCAAAAGGAATAGAGGTGGATAAGGCAAAGGTTGATGTGATTAAATCCCTACCTTACCCCACGAGTGTTCGAGAAGTGCGATCTTTCCTTAGACATGTAGAGTTCTATAGGTAGTTCATCAAGGATTTCTTCAAGATTACCCAACCTCTATAGTGGCTGCTGTAAAAGGAAGTTGTATTCGAATTTGATGTATCTTGCAAGGACGCGTTTGACGTACTCAAAGAGAAGTTGGTGACAGCACCTATCATGCATCCACCGAACTAGGAGCTGCCATTTAAGATTATGTGTGATGCCAGCAACCAAGCTGTGGGTGCAATCCTTGGGAAAAGGATAGGTAGAGACTCACATGTGATCTATTATGCCTCAAGAACTGTTAATAGTGCCTAGATCAATTGCTCAATTATAGAAAAGGAGTTCTTGGCTGTCGTATTTGTCTCAAAAAAATTCTGTTCTTACTTGCTTAGTATTAAGGTGATTGTGCTTTCATACCATGCAGCATTAAAATACTTACTCAAAAATAAAGAGGCAAAACCGAGGTTGATTAATTGGATACTCCTGCTACAGGAGTTTGATACAGAAATACGAGATAAAAAGGGCATGGAGAATCATGTTGCTGACCACCTCAGCCACCTACCACTGAGTGAAAAGCCTTCGCCATTAAAGGATGACTTAAGGATGAACATTTTTTCTGAGTCTGACAATCAACACCATGGTACACAAATATCGTCAATTATTTAGTCACCAACACACTCTCTCGTGAGCTGTCCAGAACAAATAGAGATATGATCAAGAAAGAAGCTAGACATTATGTGTGGGACAATCCCTATTTGTAGAAATATTATGCCGATCAGATCATTCGCCACTGTGTACCTGAAGTTGAAATCTCCTCCATTATGAACTTCTATCACTCTCATGCTTGCGGGGGGCACTTCGGCCCTAAATGAACAACCCCCAAGGTGTTGGAATGTGTTTGTTTTGGTCCTCCCTGTTTCATGAAATATACATCTATTGCAAAACATGTGAAAAATGCCAAAAGAATGGCAACTTAAGTCGCAGAGACCAAATGCAACAAATGCCCATCCTAATTTGTGAAATCTTCGATGTATGGGGCATAGATTTCATGGGACCGTTCCCTTCTTCGTTTGGTAACTCCTACATTCTACTTGTAGTTGACTACGTCTCTAAATGGATAAAAGCCAAGACTACCAGAACTGAGGATACTAAAAGTGTTGTAAGTTTTATCAAAACGCGTATCTTTATTAGGTTCGGAATAACTTGAGCGATGATAAGTGACCAAGGAATGCACTTTTGTAATCAAGTTGTCGAAGCTCTCTTTAAGAAATATCATCTCACCCACTGCATCTCCATTGCCTACCACACGCAAACTAGCATGCAAGTAGAAAATTTCCAACAAAGAAGTGAAGTCGATCCTAGAAAAGACAGTCAATCCTAACAGGAAGGATTGGAGCCTACGACTAGATGATGTTTTATGCGCATACCAACCAGCTTTCAAAATCCCAATAGGAATGTCGCCATACCGTCTGATCTTTGGCAAAACTTGTCGTCTTCCTATTGAACTAGAGTACAGAGCCTATTGGGCGA
This sequence comes from Carica papaya, assembly GCF_054855325.1. Classification (NCBI taxonomy): domain Eukaryota; kingdom Viridiplantae; phylum Streptophyta; class Magnoliopsida; order Brassicales; family Caricaceae; genus Carica; species Carica papaya. The sequence continues at coordinate 21,206,135 of NC_142312.1, read as the reverse complement.
TTAAAAGCTGCAACATGCAATAAGAAGCAGCTGGGGAACCCGGGAAGTTACAACTGTAAGAACTTGAAAAAATAAGAAATGATGCTTATGAGAACTCGAGGATCTATAAAGAAAAAGACCAAGGCTTTCTATGATCGGATGATCTCCATAAAATAATTCTAAATAGGATAAAAGGTCTTACTTTACGACTCTTTTCTTAAGCTGTTTCCCGATAAGCTACATTCAAGGTGGTTAGGCCCATTTATTGTTATCAACACATTCCCTCATCGTGCAGTCGATATCAAAAGTCTGGACACACAAAATTTTCAAAGTAAATGGCAATCAGCTGAAGCCCTTTTATGAGGGGTTCTCTGTACAACAGGTTGAAGAACTCACCCTGAGCATTCTTAAAGAAAGTGCCAAACAGAAATGGGTTGTGTCTAGCCTAGGACAATAAACAAGCACGTTTAATGAGAGGCAACAAATTCGATTTTTGTTCTTTTTATTGTGAAGTTTAGTTATTTTAGTTGTTAGTGATTTGCTCTATCTATTCTAACTAGAATCAAAACTACTCTTTTAATCGGAATCCATTTATAACTGTTTGCTACTTCAATAACTTACTGATAATATTCTCTGTCTTTATGTTTTAAGTTTTATTGATTCATTTTAATTTTTGTATTGTGTTGGAACAAAATCCCCCAACCTTTATTTTTATCACTAGCATGAAAAAATATTGGTTCCCAATTCCCTGAGAATTCAACCTTATTCGCCACTACAACGAGTGTTAAATTGTTGTTATAATAGAAAATTATTTTTAGTGGATTCGACACCCATCATTTTCATCATCTCCCCATAGAAACCGGCATTGGATCAACTCAAGTTTCTTAACACCTTTTGTTGGAATATGGAGCACGAATAAGTAATAAAATGGGAGATTAGACAAGGTGCTTTTGATTAGAGTCAATCTACCCCCTTTTGAAATGAATTTTCTTTTCTATCTTACTGGCCAGTTTTCAAAAATATCAATGATTGGCTCCCAACTGCTTCCATCTTTAAACTTAGCACCGAGAGGCATATCCAAATACTTGGTAGGGAGTTGATTTGCTTTATAGCCTAATACACGAGAGGGGAAATGTCCATTATTAGTGGTACCAATCCCAACTAGTTCAGATTCATTCAAGTTAATTTTGAGACTGAAAACTGCTTGAAAACAGAGAAAAATATATTTTAGCATAAGAAGTGAGTTAACATACGCTTGATAGAAGAGTAAAGTATTGTCTGCAAGAAATATATGAGTGATTTCCATTTGTTTACCAAAGTTGCCAACATTAGTACCTTTTAACATCCTTACCTTTTACCAAAGGTGACCCTCACACCTTGTCTCAAAGCCCTTGAAGCTTTTAAGAAAGAAGATGGTCCACCATTTACCATGACAACAAAACTGGATGTGGAGATGCAAGTGCGAATCCATTTTCTCCATTTCTTACTGAAATCCTTTCTCTCCATTTCTTACTGAAATCCATTCTCTCAAGCTTGTAGTCAACAAAATTTCAAGAAATATGATCAAAGGCCTTCTCCATATCCAATTTGCAAAAGACTCCACTTTTTTTTATTTTTGAAGACATCATCCACTTCTTCATTGGCAATGAAAATGGCATCCGTAATCTGTCTTTCCCCAATGATCAAATTGATGACTTTAGATAATCTATTAGTCAGAACTTTAGACATGAATTTATAAACACATCCTACCAAGCTTATGGGGCAAAAATCTTTGATGTTCTTGGCACAAAATTTTTTTGGGATCATTAGAAAGAATGTGGAATTTAGAGATCTCACAAAGGAGCTATTCTTGTGGAAATCCCTAAAGAAACTGAAAACATTATCTTTAACAACTTCCCAACGATTTTATATAAATTTTAAGTTAAAGCCAACTGGTCTATTTTTTCCCCATTGCAGTCCCAAAGACAGCTAAGAATCTCTTCTTCGGTGAAAGCAGCCTCAAGTTGTATACTATCCAAATCCTGTAATCTGTTAAATAGTAGGTCATCCAACTTAGGCCTTTGGTCAAACTTCTTAGTGTACAATCTTTTGAAATAAGATTTGACACTTTTTCTCATGTTATCATTCGCTTTGACACTGTTTTCATTAACAATAAGTTCCTTAACATAATTGATTCTTCTCCTATGATTAGCTAAATAGTGAAAATATTTATCATTTTTATCCCCCTCTTTGAGCCATTTTTTCCTAACTTTTTGTTCCAAGTGACAGCTTCCTTATATAAATAATTTGCCAAGTTCAGTTTAAGCAATTCTCATTTCTCTATGTTTGCAGGAGTCAGTCCAGTAAGCCCCTCCTGTTTGTCAAGAATATGAATCTCAGCCAATAAAACACTGGTGCTCATATCACCACTTAGCTCAAAGTCTTTGACCTATTTTTTATCTCTGATTTCAAGTTTTTGAGTTTCTTGGCTAATATAAAACTGGCAGTGACTTTAACTGTGAAAATTTTCCAAGAATCCGCAATTAATGAATTAAAACTATCAACATAGAGTCATTTATTGTCTTGCTAGAAGGGAATAGGCCCCTAATAAATCTCATCCTAGACTAGACAGATTGAAAAATGATCAGAGATTGGTGTAGAGAGTATCTTTTGACTGAGGTCCAGAAGTTCTAGCAGAAAATTAATGGAGATCAAGAAGTGATCTAACCTGGAGAAAGAAGAGGGATCACGTTGATTACTCCAGGTCCAATTCCCTCCCTTCAGGGGAAGATCCACCAGCTCTAATTTATCAATATTTTTTTGAACTCTTCTGCCAATGAAAAGAGAATTGGTCTCCAGATCTTTCGAAAAGTCTGAGAACCATGTTGAAGTCTCCTCCAACCACTACTTTCTTACCCCATTTGATGAAGCCAATTCTTCCCATAATAAGGAGTGTTCCAGCTCATTATCTTTACAATAAACACCAGAAAAATACCAAAAAGCACCATTGCTAATGTTAGAGAACTGGCAGGAAAGAGTGATCTTACTGATATGAACATCCTGGAACACCACACTGTCTTTCTTCCACACAAGAAGGATACCACTTGCAGTTCCTTTGACTGGTAAGAACTGTTTTCCTATCCGAGCTGCACTCCAAAGATTTTTTATAGTGGTTTCATTAATGGATTCAAATTTTGTTTTTTGGAGATAGGCAATGACAGGTTTCCAATGATTCAGACAACTCCTGATAATATTTTTCTTCCTCGTGTCGTTGATTCCACGAACATTCCAAAAAATAAGTTTGCCAATCATTTGATGATTTTTGCCATCCCCTCATTTCCCTTATTTTTCTTGCTTCTTCCTTTGTAGTTCGCATAACATTGTAACCGTTTTAGTTCCCTTGCTCCCCCTACCGACTGTTTTTCTTAACCCGTTTGGATGACTCATCCCCAGGTTTCTCACCTTCCATTCTTTTTTCTAATTCAGAAGATATAGAAATAGATTGAGCTTCAAAACCCTCAAAGGACTCACCCAGAGATCTATTGATGCTTAAAATGTTTTGTATAACCCATTTTGAATATGATTTTGCTTCATTGTGTGGGTCTTTTACAGAATCCAAAGGGATAATCTCAGAATGCAATAGTGATACATCACAAATGCTTTGGTCAAATGGCTTCCCTAAGAAGACACCACCATCGTAGGTCTGTTAAAACACGATCTCTAAACTCGTGGAAGGAACCATTGGCTGCGAGAGGAGACAATTGTCAGTCTCTAGGTTTAAGACGGGATCCATCTGGTCAAAGGAATCCACGATCTAGTTGTCAAAACGCATCAAATTGATAGCCATGTCAGAAGTTTCTTCTTTGCTAGAGTTTTCTATCGACATCAGATCAATTTTGTCTCTCATGGGAATTTGCCTCTACCTAACTAACCAAGTCTAGAGAATGAGAGACATGGTCTTTCCTAATCGGGCTCGAAGAGAGGGTTTAGAGTTTCTTCTTAGGCCTCAACATCCATTTAACCTTAAGGCTTCTTTCTTTGGGTTTTTTAACATCTTTGCTTCCCTGCTCAGCCAGGCTGATCAACCCATTTTCCCTTCTCTTGCTAGGTGAACATGTGCTTCCCCATGGCCTCTTTCAACAATGGACCAAGGTTGCCATCCCCAGCCCACTTTGAGAAGATTTGGTGCCCGCTCAGGGAGGCTGAATTTTGAATTTCAGAATTCATTAAATGGAGCCCGGTCGAGTCAGGTGTTGTCTTCTTCGCCCCGTTAGGCACTATTTGACCCAATGAGCATTAGTGAAATCTTTCCCATTAAAAGCTTCCACGGTTACCCGAAGATTGTGGCTACAGTGCAGTGAATGCAATAAAAGAGGTAGAGGCAGGAAAGAGATGATGGTTATGAATCTTATAAGGATGATTATTTAGTTGCCAGTGAATAAGTAAATAACTCTCTTTTGTTCTCTTGTCTGTAGTAAGGTGCACACTTGCAAGACACAAAGTGGAGAAGGAAAAAGAACATCATATGTTCCTATTAAAGATTCTTTCCTAAAAGAAACCTCCATGGAAGCTCTATGCAAGAAGAAACTTGATAACTCAATTGGTCAATATATTCACTTCATTCTACCAACAAAATTATATACTCCTAAATTATTTTTCATATTGAAAAGAATGATATAGCAGAACTATGCTAAATTTTTATAGGATAATTCAAAGATCAAAGTTTTACATTATTAGTTACTTTAAAACTTAAGGCCGAGTTTTTTCAATGAGGAGAGAATGATGCGGGATAGGTCAAATCTAAATTGCTAAATAGATTAAAAATTATAATCCTCTCAAATATAAAACTATTGCCCTATTTAAGAGCATATAATTATAATTTTGTAACTTTAAAATTTTAATTTTTTTGGTATTTAGTTTTCTTATTTGTTATAGTAATATTATTTTCTAATTCTATTAATATTAGTATTTCTTAATGGAATGTTATTAAAGAAGTACTACTTCAAAAACATTGTGAATATCTCCCTAATCTCACTTTCAAATAGATTTTGGTTATTTACTAAAATAATTTTGAGATTTTTCTCAATTTTCTAGCTGTGTAATGCTATTAAACCATGAAATGTGATGCTTAACACTTTTTAGATATGATGTCTAGAACAGATACTAGGTATAATGTCTATGTTTTCATCCTAAAATCTCTAAAGAAGCCAATGAATCCTAATTTGTCCTCCACTATCAAAATTCTAGGTTTACAAGCATACTACACAGATTATACATGGCATGTTTGCCCTGTGATAAAGAAACAATAAATGATGAAAATACTATGCATACTGGGACTTAGATCTCTTTACGTCCCAAAATGATGTAGTATCCATCTTCATCGACTCGACCAGCATCTCCAGTCTTGAAGAAGCCATCATGAGTAAATGATTCCTTAGTTACTTCAGGAAGTCTCTAGTATTCCCTAAACAGTGATGGGCTTCTAACATAGACCTCACCCACTCCACTTTTATCACCTTCACTCTCATCTTCTACAATTTTGACCTACAAAAGGGAAATGTAGAAGCTTTATTAAAAGAAAATGTTGTAGAGAACAGGGATCATTAGTACTTTAAAAAAAGTTAGAATATTATACAGCTGATAAGATCAGTAATATAATAAATCCAAACAATAAAATTTTTGTAGATTATCATAAATAGTATGTTTTAGTAAAGAACCATGAAGATGAACTGTTATTAGTCTGCATAGGCATAGACTTTCTTATTATCTTCATAACATTCCATTTAATGCCAGTTAATGTTGGATCCTACAATTCGGCATAGCTTACTAACCTCCACTCTGGGGAATGGTTTGCCAACAATGTTTGTCTTTCGTGCACCTTTTATGGGATTTGATATTGCATTGATGAACTAAGGACATGAAGTTAATACCTCGTCAATAGAATGCAATCTCGGTTCTCGAGTTTCAAACACCCTATTAAGTTGTACTCCAATATTTTCCTACCACCTAACTTCTATCTATCTTACCTATTAAAATTTTTGATTGTTCAGCTTTTATTCATATAAACAACCATCATAGAAGCAAACTAGACCTAAAATCAATAAAATGCATTTTTATTGAGTATTCATCAAACCAAAAGGGGTATAAGTGTTATTCGCCAGTCATCTAGAAGTTCTACAATTCTATGATTGTTACATTTCATGAAAACCAATCATGCTAAATTGGTATTTAGGGAGAGAAAAATAAACAAGAATTCTAGTTTTGAGGCTTTAGCATTGGATATCCTAATCCTCCTCCAACTAAATTTTTTTAGTTTTTAGAACACATTTATCGAGACGAGACACTTGACCCTGAACCTATTCATCACACCAAAAAACCTAAACTTTGAGTCTACACCATAAGAAACAAGAACCAGCAAGAGAAAAAGCCACAACCACGTATCAAAGTCATGAATCCAATCCAGATCTACACCCAACATCACTGAATACTTTAGGTAATCCATGTTCAAATCTCTCCCTTAATAATGTGTATGATGATAAACTTATTATTTTAAGAGAACAAAAACAAGATGCACTGATCGTCCAATTCACAATTTTATTTCATCCAAAGGACTGCCATTAATTCACTAAGTATTTTTTAGTAATATTGATAAAATACAGATACCAAGGATGATACATGAAGTGTTAAAAGTTCCCAAATGGAAAACTATACTCATGGAGGAAATTCAATCCTTAAAAAGAATGAAACTTGGGAATATAATAATTATAACCTGAAAAACACCCAATTAGCTATAAATCGGTGTTCACAATCTAGCATAATGCTAATGGAAATATCAAGAGGTTCAAAGATCGATTAGTAGCCAAATACTTTACTCAATTTTATTGAATTGGTTATCAAGAGACATTTTCACCACTAGCAAAGCTTAACACATTCAGATACAAATTTTCCGAACTGCCAATCTGGATTGGTTGCTATTCCAACTAAATGTGAAAAATATTTTTCTTAATGAAAAACAAGAGGACGAACTCTATCCAGAGATACTACCAGACTTTACAAGTTAAGTGACTATCAGAAAAGTCTGCCTACTCAAGAAGTCCCTATATGGACCCAAGCAATCTCCAAGAACATGGTTCGATAAATTCACTAAGGTAATCAAGAGCTTTAGATATAATCAATGCCAAACATATCATACTATATTTAACAAGCATGACCCTTCAGGAAAAATAATTGAAGTTTTTGGAGAAAATAAACTTCTAATTTTATTTTTTATTTCTTGTATTTACATTTGGAAGATATATATAAAGTAATTATTCTTATTCTAGTTGAACTCTAATTATAGGATATAATTATACTGTTAGAACTCTTATTAATATAGTATTCTACTTAGTATGAAATCCTTATCAACATTCCCCCTCAAGTTGGCACAAAGATATCACACATGCCAAACTTACAAATCAGATTATGACGAGATTTGTTGCATAATCCTTTAGTGAAAATGTCAGCTACCTAATTATTAAAAGATACATGATATAAGCATAGAGAGCCACCAACCACCTTCTCTTTTATAATGTGTTGATCAATCTTAATGTGTTTGGTTATGACATGTTGAACTGGATTATGAGTAATGTTAATTGTTACTTTATTGTCACAAAATAGGATACTTTCTCATCTTTAAGCAGTTTTAACTCCCTCATTAGCTTTTACAACCATAGTAATTCACATACTCCTTGGGCCATTGTTCTATATTCTGCCTTAGCACTGGAGCAAGCAACCACACTTTATTTTTTATTTTTCCATGTGACTAAGTTGTCTCCTACAAGTGTACAGTAACATGTAGTTGATCTTCTATCATCTAGAGACCTAGTCTGATAGACATCTATAAATGCTTCTATTTTAAGGTTACCATTTTTATAAAAGAGCATACCTTTTCCTGGTGCAGACTTCAGGTATCGTAATATGCAAAAGACAATATGTAAATGAGTCTCACAAGGATCATGCATGTACTGGCTCACAAGACTAACTGTATATGTTATATCAGGTCTGGTATGTAAGAGATAAATGAGTCTTCCAGTTAGTCTCTAGTATCTTTCTAAGTCTGATGTACCACTACCTGTTTATAATTTGCGGTTGCTCTCAATAGGTGATTCTATCTGTTTGTAACCCATCATACTAGTATCTTCTAGTAAGTCTAGGATATACTTTCTTTGAGAAATAAAGATCCCTTTATTGGATCTGGAAACATCAATCCCCAAGAAGTATCGTAATTTTCTTAAATATTTTATTTCAAACTCTTGAGCAAGAAGTTCCTTAAACCGAGTCATCTCCTTTGTGTCATCTCTATTCACCACAATATCATCCACATAAATAATAAGAAGAGTGACCTTACCCTCACGATGTTTGATAAATAAGGTATGATCCGCATTACTTTGTTGATATTCAAAAAAGATCATAACTCTTTTAAACTGTTCAAACTATGCTCTTAGAGATTGCTTCAATCCTTATAAGGCCTTTTTTAATTAGCAAACTTTTCCTTGCGTCCTCTCATCTTCAAATTTAGGTGAAATTTTCATCATCTCTTCCTTTAAGTCTCCATGTAGGAATGCATTTTTTACATCAAACTGCTGTAGATCCCAATCAAGGTTAGCTGCGCAAAATAAAAGTATCCTAATTGTATTCACCTTCACAAGAAGTGCAAATGTCTCTAGATAGTCAATCCCATAGGTCTGATTAAATCTTTTAGCCACCAATCTAGCTTTATACCTTTTGATCGATCCATCTGCTTTGTGTTTTATGGTGAACACCCATTTGCAACCAACTATCTTCTTTCTCTGTGGAGGTGAAATAAGTTCTCATATTTCATTCTTTATCAATACTCTCATTTCTTCAATCATGGCTTTCTTCCACTTAAAATCTCCTAGAGCTTCTCTCCAATCCTGTGGAAGAGACACAAAGAAGACAGATAAGACAAAGGCTCTATAGGAGGGGATAGAGAGTCATAGAAAACAAAGTTAGATATATGGTGCTTAGTCCAAGTTCTCGTTCCCTTTCTAACAGCAATAGATTTGTCTGATAAATCACAAGAGAAAGATAACTCACTAGTATCTTTTAGAACCGGAGAAGATTCTTGACCTGAGACAGACTACATGATAGCTTTTTTAGACTTCTCTCTCCTTGAATAACTTTTCAAGTCTGGTTTATCTAGATGTCCAACATTATCTTCTTGATTAAGACTTTTTGCAATAGAATTCTCCCCCTAGATATGACTCTCAGTTGTTACTCAATTAGGTATCAATTCTTCCTTCTTACTCTTACCCTGAAGAGGTGTTGGGTTTGAGTTGAAGTAAGACTCATTCTCCCTAAAGGTAACATCCATAGTTACAAAGTATTTTCTAGATAGTGGATGATGATACTTGTAGCATTTTTGAGTAGAATAATATCTAACAAATACACACGTAAGAGCTCTAAGTTCTAGCTTACCCACACTTATAGCATGAACAAAACACACACATCCAAACACTTTTGGGCAAATAATGTAGGAATTTTTTCCTTACAAAACCTCCATAGGACTTTTAAAATTCAGGACCCACAAATGCATTCTATTAATAAGATAGACAGCTGAGAAAACTGCATATCTCCAGTAACTCTTTGGTAGATTCATGATAAATATTAATGACCAAACTACGTCTAGTATATGTCTGTTTTTTCTTTTAGAAACGTCATTTGGTTCATTGGTGCAGGCACAACTTGTCTGATGAATTATTCCATTTAACTCCAGGTAGGCACGAAACCCACTATCCATATATTCTGTACCATTTTCAATTTGCAGAATCTTAACTTTAGCACCAAACTGTGTACATATCATTTTGTGAAAAGATTAAAAATAGATCACTTTTTGCTTTTAACATATAAATCCATGTTAGTCTAATACAACAGTCAATAAAAGTAACAAACCATCTATGACCAAAAAGAGAGGTATTCTGAGTAGGTCCCCACGCATCAGAGTGAATAGTCGTAAAAGGATCAGTACTTCTATAATTACTTAAATGATAAGAGCTAATCTTTATGTTTAGCAAGTTCACATGCATCACAAAATAAACACTCCAGAAAAGTTCTTTTAAATAACTTAGGATATAATTTTTCTAAAATAAAAAAGGAATGATGTCTCAATTGTCAACACCATTATGATATGTCTATATTGACTTCTTTATTCCCAATGGTTGCTTGATTTTCAATTAAATTCAGATGTCTATATAAGACATATAAGTCATCTTGCAGTCTACTAGTGCCAATCCTATGCCTGGTTTGAAGATGCTGAAAGATGCAATAATCAGGACAAAATTTAATTTTATAGTTGAAATCTCCAATTATGACACTAATAGATAAAAAATTATCAAAAACTAAGCACATTTAAAATTGAAAATAGTATAATCGTAGGAGTACAATTAATAGAACCTATTTTTGATACGGTGGTGTATGGCCCATCTGCTATACGGACATTATCCCCTTCAGCACAAGAAGAATAGGTTAAGAATTCTTTAGAAGAACCTGTCATATGTCTGTTAGCTTCAGAATGTATAATCCAATTATCATAAGTGGAAATAGGATGAGCAATACCTTATTTTAACATATTTGATGTGCCAACAGTTGATGGAGAGTTAAGTTGACTAGAAGTCACTTTAGATTTTGAATTTCTTATGTGGAAAAGGCTCCAACGGATGGTGAACCAAGTGTTTCCCTAACTTCAACAGAATTTATTTGAGCTCTTGTGGTTCCACCTCTTGTTCCTCCCTGACCTCTAATTGGTCTTCCATGCAACTTCCAATAAGTTTTCCTAATGTGTCTTGGCTTGGTATAATAGTCACACTTCCATATATCTCTGTATTGATCAGACTGAGCTACTAATCAAGCCTTCTCAACTGGTGCAATGTGAAGCATGACATTTATTCTACTATCTTCTTGCTGAATATAAGCATAAGTTTGTTCTAACGAAGAAAATAGATCCTTACCAAGACTTGGACCCGTATTTGATCATATTTGGTGTTCAAACCAGCTAAAAAATAATAGATTCACTATTTTTATAATAATTTTTAAAATTTGATTGCATCTGCAGGACACTCTACTTGAAAATGTTGATAGTAATCTAACTCTTGCCATAATTCATTTAGTTCAGAAAAATATTGAGAAATAGTTATCTCTCCTTACTTTGTGCTATGAACTTTATTCCAGAGTTCATAAATCTGAACGTCATTACCCATATATGAATATGTAAGAGATGTTGCATTCTATATTTTTTCGGCAGTGTTAAGCAACATATATGTTCTGACAATATGGGTTTATATAGAATTTATGAGCCCTGATATTACCAATGAGCCCTCAGAATCCTATATATTATATTCTAAATTACAAGCATCTAGTTTTTTTACCACACTAGTAATGTAACCCTGCAATCCTCTAGATTTTATGAACAATAAATAAGATCTCGACCAAGTAAGATAATTAGTTCCATTAAGTTTTATGGGATTGATTTGTAATGAAGGGTTATCAAAGCTAGTAACACTTATCTTTTTTGCTTCTGTCATCTTAGAATGCTAAAAATAAGAAAGAAAAATACCCAGTAATAAAAAATAGACCTCCATCTACACCAAGGAGCCAAAAAGGGATCTAAAAAACCAAAAAAATCAGAACCAAATCTGGCTCGGCTCAGCTTGGCACTGGCTCAGACGCAGATAGCTCTATTCAGGCGTGGATGGACCAGGTCGGAGTGGTCTAGCGTGCGTAATGGCCACACCAGATGTCCCGTGCGCAAAAAAGCGGATTTGTGCAAGGGAGGGGCTCTGTTTGGTCAATGCAGCGCAACTCAGCGCACAACTGGAGCAGCATGGTGTGCAGGAGGATCAGTTAACCCGTTTTCAGACGTAGATCAGCTGGATTGTAGCGGCAGAGATAGATCTTTTGAATGCCCCAGCTGCATTGAAAAAAGGCTGGATAATTACAATTAAGTCGGATTTTATGCGAAAAGGAACCGGATTTATCTTAATTGGGCTTTTCTGATGGTATTCCACCATTTTCGGGCTGAATGGGATGAAGTCGGCAGCATGTGTAGCTCACGCACCTTTGCTGACGATGGCGCGTGTGGTAGATGCACGCGAAAACTGTGGTTATTCTAGCCGTGGTTGAGCAGTGACTATGTCTGGGTGATGTTGGGTTAGGTTTCTTTTGTAGTTGAGTACCAACTTTTGCCTATTTTGCTATTTTAAGATTTTTTCAAAATCCTAAAATAGTATTCCTTTGTTTTTGATACCATGAAGTTCTAATTTTATTTCTTATTTCTTGTGTTTACATTTAGAAGATATATATAGAGTGGTTATCCTTATTCTAGTTGAACTCTAATTATAGGATATAATTATACTATTAGAACTCTAACTAATATAGTATTCTACTTAGCATGAAATCCTTATCAACAATAACAATTCTCATTGTATATGTAGATGAAATAATAATTATAGGAGATGACACAAAGAAAATACTTAGACTAAAAAGGTCTTACCTAAAGAATTTTTTAATTAAGAACCTAGGAAATTTTACATATTTCTTGAGAATGGAAATTGCTAAATTAAGGAAAGAAATCTCAATTTCTTAATAAGAATATGTATTGGATATTCTAAAAGAGATTAAAGTGCTTAGATAAAAACCTACAAACACACCCATGGATCCCAACATTAAACTTTGAAGTAAAATTGATAGTATTTTAGTTGACAAAGAAAGACATCAATGTCTAGTGGGTAAATTAATTTCTCTCTCACATTCTAAATCATATATTTTTCGTTGGTAACCCAACTGAGAACTCATAGAGCCAATATTTTGAATTCTCAAGTATCTAAAATGACAACAGACAAGAAGTATTTTTCAAGAAAAACATAAATCAAGAAATTAAAAAAAATACTGATGCAGACTAGGTGATTCTATAATAAAAAATCCACCGCTAGAAACTATACATGTGTCTTGGGAAACTTAATTACTTGGGAAAAAAATAGTCAGTAGTATCAAGGAGTTATGCTGAGACTGATTTTACAGGTTTAGCACATGGCACCTGTAAAGAAATGTGACTATAAAGGGTATTGGGTGAATTGAAAACTATATCTTCAAAGCCTATAAAAGTGTTATGTGACAATTAATACACAATAAGCATAGAAAGAACCCAGCTCATCATGATTGAATTAAGCAAGTGAAGATTGATAAATATTTTGTTAAAGAAAAAATAGAGCCAAGAGCACTATCCTTTTGACACATTCAATCTTGTCATCAAACCGTGAATATGTTCACCAAGGCATTACATGGAAAGATTTTCAAAGAATTATTTTTTGAGCTTGGTTTGCTCAATATTTTCCAACCAACTTAAGGCAAATTGTAGGAATCTTATCCTATGAAGTCTAATACCTATAAATATTGGTATATTTAGGGATATATCCTTATAAAGTACAATCATAGTGAACTTCCATAATTATAAGATCTTTTACTTTTATGGCACTGATTTGTATTTAGTTAGTTTCCTACTAAAGCTTTTTATATTCTTATCCTATAATATTCAGATGCTATAAATTAGTGCCATGAATAAAAATTTAATAAACAAAAAATTTAATTACAAATTTTCAATTGATTAGTCAACTATTTAGTAAAGTTTCATGAGCTTCATGTTAAAACTAGATTTACTCCTATAAACACAGTTATAGCACCATTAGTCTTACTCCCATTTACTGGATATGATTCATGCCATCTCTACCAGATTCCCTTCTCACTGAATTTTGGCATAAAATCAACCTTCAAAATATAATAGCACTTGTTACTCCTAAATTTTCAAGAGAAATTCTATTACATGTTTTCAATAAAAGTGTTGCATACTAAAACATCATATCAGAAATAAAAGAAAGAAAGAAAGAAAGAAAATCGAAGTCCAAGAGAAACCTAATTAGAGTTCTTATAGTTGAACCATCATAAATAGGAGTAAACAAAGATTGAAAAGCCCATGAACATTTATATGTAAGTTAAGGACCAGTAAGTCATAAACTTTCCAAGTCAAATATATCCAGAGAAATAACATTTAGAACACATGAGTACAATCTATACTAGTATGATTAACAATCGTAAATATCTAAGAGATATAGTTTGATGGATATGATGTAGGGGCAGGTAGTACAGAAATGGATTGTTAGATGTATATTCTCATGCTTATGCCAACATATGAACTTGCATTTGAGCCAAAGTCCTAGGAAATATTAACAAAACATTGAACATTGTGAATAGCATAAAAAGAGAAAACAGATACAGAACATAAAGATACTAAAGTAAGTACATTTTAATAATAAGAGACACTTATATAATTATAATATTTGTACATTATTGATGTACTATTTACAATTTAGTTAGAAATTATTAGCTATAAATTTATCATTAGTATGAGTCTACTATTTACAATTTAATTAGGATATTATTTACTTATTTTCTGTTTCAAACTATTCAATTAATTAGCTATTTTCTATTGGTAGAATTCCTATATAGAGAAACTTTTACCTTGATTGTATTTTGGCACCTATAAATATTTTAATTATTAGGTAGATTATTCTTATAATTATTATCTAAAACTACGGTTTCCAATTGAATTTCTCACCAGAAAATTGAAGATTGAGGACCCAAGGCTGCTATATGACTCCCATGCATCAACCAATGTTCATGAGCTTTGGGATTCTGAAGCCTTTTGTTGACAGACTCAATTGGTTTGACCCAATTCAATTCAATTTGCCCAGTTCAACCACTTTCAAACCACTTCCTAACATTTTCAAACTGATTCTTAAGGTTATTAGGTGTGCTATTTCACTTTTTGAAGTTAGTTCAATCAAATTCACATTTTGGAAGTTTGATAATTTAAACAAGTGAATTAATGTTTAATCATGTATTCTACAAAGGTTGTTTGATTTAGGATGTTAAGCTTTCCAATTGGATACTTGGAAGAGAAAACAAATGTAATGCTAGTAGTTGCTATGGCATCATGCAGCAAAGCGCTTAAATGGTGGTTTATGGACATTAATTATATGTTTAATATACCTTCTAATTCAAATAGTGAATTTCTTCATCTTTGAACCAAGTAGAAGTATTTTCTGTAAAAAGTGTATCAAGAACAATTTAAGAAAATAGGAGATGAACTTTGTCAATTATCAAGAGCCTTGGTACGTGATCAACTTCCCAAGCACTCAAATAACCATGTGAAACTTGAAGTTGCTTATTATTATGTGAGATAATTAAAATAATTGCATCAGGTATTACTTATGACAATATGGAGAAGAAATATTTTTGAGCTAATTGTTTCTATATTTAAAATATTAAGTGAATATACTAGGCAATCACATGTTAAAGAGATTTTAATTTTTAAAATAGTCAGAAGAATTAGGTTATATCTAATAATGTTGAATCTTGATTGTGAATAATTAACTGTGAAAATGTTCAACCACTTCATGAAGTCTATCCAACCTCAATGGGACAATTGTCTCTCATATATGTAACCGATTATAATCACTTTTTGCATAAAATTATTATATCTTAGTAGAGTGATCCGACCTCAACGGGAGAATTGTCTCTGTTCAGACTCCTTTGTGGGTTAGGTGAGAGATTAAAGGGCAATATGTGAAGGTTTTTGTGGGTTGGTGTAGGAGAGGAAAACAAAGACAATCTAGTGAGGTGGGAGGTTTGTTGTCAATTTCAGACTCCAAGAGGTTTCAGTATTAGGAATTTGAGATCAAAGAACATATCTCTACTGGCAAAATGATTTTACCATTTTCCACTTGAACAAAATTCTTTATGACATGTGGTTAGGAGCATCCAAAGCAAAAGAGATAGTGATGCAGAACCCAAGATCAACATGCAATCCAAAACTCACATAATAACAATTAGTACCAAAAACTTATTTTCTAAATAAATCCTATATACTTAACCCACAATCAAAGGATAATTGAAACTAAGATAATAGGGATAAATGAATTGATTATAATGCAACAAGAAAAATCTTGAGAAGTTAAAATCAATTCAAGAAAAAAGATTGATAAAAATGTCACAAGTTATCTTGATAAGTAGACACAAATTCTCCACTCAATAAGACGATTGAAGAAAACCTCTCAAGCTGACAAGTTAATAAGGTTTGTATTTTATTGATTTCAAACCTGAATTGAGAATACTTTATAACCAATTCTTGAAACCTACCTACAGCTGTAGGCCAAGAGAAATAAAAGGGAAGAAAATCTCCTAATTAGTCATAATTTTTTTCTAAAATAATAATAAATTACACAATTAAGAAAATAATGCTAATTAATAGAGATATGGTTGCCTAACTTGAATTAAAGAAATTTTGTTGTCATATTGTGTTGAAATGTTACCGTCCGTGTAAAATCTCATGATTTAAAGAAAATATCTTGAAGATCTCTTAATTTAAAGAATATATCTTGAAGATTTCTAGTAGATCTCTTAATTTAAAGAAGATCTCGTGATTCCTTAGGAATGTAAATCCGTCCATGATCTTGTGAATCTGTCCGTAATGTGAAACTGTCCAAGATCTCTTTATATATTTACTATGCCTTTTTTGAAAATATATGACCAGATTCTCTTAGATTATAGAAAACTTTAATGCAAGTTTTTCATAAGGTGTCAGACAAGTTGTTAGCCAAATCTCCTCTTGGTTTAATAGGCTCGGTTTTCACCTTCCGAGCCCTTCCAAGTTTGGCCCAACACCCTTTTTCTTCATGGATCCATCCCTTAACATACATTTAAAAGTCTCTCTTAAGTTTATTGGCATAAGATATAGTGATATTCCATTCATATAATCCAATTACACCTTGAAGTGAATCCATTATATGCTTATTTTCATATGGATTTGGTTTAACTTGAATTGGATCTTTTCTTCTACTTAGATGGACTAAACCATGAGACTCCTTCTTTGTATAGACCTTACCATGTCTTCCATGCTTTATGAGGCCTAAACCGTTGTCTCCAAGGCTTGAAGGATCCCAAGCCATGATCTCTTTGGCGTCATTGGTTTCTTGAATAGCTCAAGCCATCTGTGCTCACATCAGATAGGTAGGAGACGTCTTTGTTGCAAGTTCCATTACTCATCTTAGTCCTTAGAAATCCATCTTCCTAGGCTCGAACCTTGTTTACTCCACTCTCCTATTTTTAAGTGGGAAACGGATCTAGAATATTATTATGGGTAATACTTGGGTGGGATACCAACCGTTAGCACCCAATTCCCTCGATTATATAAACCTCTCCACCACACACAATGCTCATATATCCACTTTCACTTTAAATACTATAGGAAGTTTCTCTTAGAACTTCCACTTTACCTGACACCCATCTAATAGGAAAACATGGATATCCTTTCATTATTATACCTTTTGAAGCTAATCCATCTCTCCCCTTAACCTGATAATAGAATTTAGATTCTTGAGCCATCAAGGTTGTATAATTTGGTCAATAATTTTCGAGCTGAACTGGGTTAACCCCCAAATAGGGAAATTCTGTTATGCTCTTTTATTAATGGAAAAGAGTTAAGGAAAATGCCAAGCCTCTTTGGCAAAGGGATATATTTGTTGGGTTGTGGTGTTTATGGCTCTTTCAAAAAATGCAGATCCTAAATGACCATCATACATCTTTTTATGAGTTATGGGACAAAGTTACCTTTCTGACTGCCCTTTGGGCTGAAGTGCATGGACACAATCATTGTACTAGTATTTCAGCACTTTACTATAGTTGGAATGCTATTATTTGTAGCTCATAATGTGATATCACTTTGTTAAGGTTTTTTTCTTCTTTTTGTTTTTATGATTTTTTAGGGAGGATTCCTTATTCTCTAAGTATATATTGCATTATTTTCATTTTTTTCCCTCGTAAATCTTCTTCTTTTATATAAAAGATGACAAAATATTTATTTAATTGTACTGTTTACTATTATTATTTATTAAGATAAATTGTTTACTATTACTGCTAAAATATGTCCATGGACGATTTTCACCACAAACTTGTCTTAAATATGTCCATGGACATATTTTAACTCATTTCAACAGAAGTTGATTTTTTTTCCAAAGACCCAAGACATGCGTAACTCTAGACTACTTAACCCTCTAAGCCATTACTCGTCAAGTCCAAACTTTGTTCAGATCATTTTCTAGGACATTTTATCCTCATAATTCATGTATTGCCATAATTATTTTACAAGAAAAGCTTTGTCTAATTTAACAAGAGATCTACTGTCTAGCCCATCCCTTTGACAGGGAAGCTTAACATAGTCCCTAGCCATTAGGTTGAACCTCCTTTATTCTTTAGAACCATTCAATAGAAAACAACATTATAATGCCCCTAGCTTTTTTGCCATGCTAGCTATAATTGCAAGGCCGGACAAAATAAGCAAGTTAGACAATATACATTTATTAAGAGTGAGTATGACCCGTTAGATGAAAAATTTCTTTTTTTAACTGTTGATAAGGATTTCATGCTAAGTAGAATACTATATTAGTTAGAGTTCTAATAGTATAACTATATCCTATAATTAGAGTCCAACTAGAATAACGATAACCACTTTATAAATATCTTATAAATGTAAGCACAAGGAATAAGAAATAAAATTAGAAATTTATTTTCTCCAAAAAATTCAATGTATCAGAGCCAAAGGAAGACTATTTTAGGGTTTTGAAAAAAATTCTAAAATAAACAAAATAGGCCAAAGTTGGTTCTCAACTACAAAAGAAACCAAACCCTAATGTTTTACATTAATTGTACTCCAACTATTATACTGTATTTAGTTTTACATGTGCCTAATATTTTTAATAATCTTTTATCTATTAGTGCCATAATTAGATATCTCAACTGTAAAATTGAATTTTTTCTTGATCATTGCATCTTTCAGGATCTTCAAATCGGGAAGAGGATTGACGCTAGTAGACTACAAGATAGCTTATATGTCTTAGATATATATTTGAACTTAATTTGAAATCAAGCAACCATTGGGAATAAAGAATTCAATATGGAGAGATTACAATGGTACTGACAATTGGGACATTCTTCCTTTTTTGTTTTAGAAAAATTATATCCTAACTTATTTAAAAGAACTTCTATGGAGTGTTTATTTTGTGATGCATGCGAACTTATTAAATATAAGAGGAACTCTTAGTATTTAAGTAATAATAGAAGTATTGATCCTTTTATGACTATTCACTCTTATGTGTGGGGACTTAGTCAAAATACCTTTTTTTTGTCATAGATGGTTTGTTACTTTTATTGACTGTTATACTAGATTAACTTGGATTTATATGTTAAAAGAAAAAAGAGATGTATTTTCATGTTTTCAGTCTTTTCATAAAATGATATGTATACAGTTTGGTGTTGAAGTTAAGATTCTGTGAATTGACAATGGTACAGAATATATGAATAGTTGGTTTCGTACATACTTAGAGTTAAATGGGATAATTTATTAGATAAGTTGTGCCTATACCAGTGAACAAAATAGGGTTTTTAAAAGAAAAAATAGACACATACTGGAGATAGCTCAGTCACTAATATTTATCATGAATTTACCAAAGAGTTACTAGAGAGATGCAGTTCTCTTAGCTATCTATCTTATTAATAGAATGCATTTATGGGTCCTGAATTTTAAAAATCCTATGGAGGTTTTGCAAGAAAAAAATTCCTACATTGTTCCCCCAAAAGTGTTTGGATGTGTGTGCTTTATTTATGTTAGAAATGTGGGTAAGATAGAACCTAGAGCTCTTAAGTGTGTATTTGTTGGATATTCTTCTACCAAAAAAGGCTACTAGTGTTATTGTCTACCATCTAGAAAATAATTTGTAACTATAAGTATTACCTTTAGTGGGAATGATTCTTACTTCAACTCAAACCCAATACCTCTTCAGGGGGAGAGTGAGAAGGAAGAAGTGGGTAACAATTGAGAGTCATATCCAGAGGGAAAATTCTATTGCAGAAAGTCTTAATAAAGAAGATAATAAGATAATGTTGGACGTCTAGATAAATCAGACTTGAAAAGTTATTCAAAGAGAGAGAAGTCTAAAAAATTCAATATGCAGTCTGTCCTAAGTCAAGAATCTTCTTTGGTTCCAAAAGATACTAGTGAGTTATCTTTCTCTTGTGATTTGTCAGATAAACCTATTGCTATTAGAAAGGGAACGAGAACTTGCACTAAGCACCCTATATCTAATTTTGTTTCCTATGACTCTCTATCTCCCTCCTATAGAGCCTTTGTCTTGTTTGTTTCCTCTGTGTCTATTCCACAGGATTGGAGAGAAGCTTTAGGAGATCCCAGGTGGAAGAAAGTCATGATTGAAGAAATGAGAGCATTAACAAAGAATGAAACATGGAAACTTGTTTCACCTCTACAGGGAAAGAAGATAGTTCGTTGCAAATAAGTGTTCACCATAAAACACAAAGTATACGGATCGATCGAAAGGTACAAAGCTATATTAATGGCTAAAGGATTTACTTAGACCTATGGGATTGATTATCAGGAGATATTTGCACCTGTTGCAAAGATGAATACAATTAGGATACTTTTGTCTTGTGTAGCTAACCTTGATTGGGATCTATAGCAGTTTGATGTAAAAGTGCATTCCTCCATGGAAACTTAGAGGAAGAGGTGTACATAAAAATTTCACATAGAATTAAAGATGAGAGGATGCAAGAAAAAGTTTACCAATTAAAAAATGCCTTATACAGATTGAAACAATCTCCAAGAGCATCATTTGAACGGTTTAGAAGAGTTATGATATCTTTTGGATATCAACAAAGAAATGTGAATCATACTTTATTTATCAAACATTGTGAGGGTAAGGTCACTCTTCTCATTGTTTATGTGGATGATATTGTAGTGACTAGAGATGACGCAAAGGAGATGGCTCAGATGAAGGAACTTCTTGTTCAAGAGTTTGAAATAAAAGATTTAAAAAAATTACAATACTTCTTGAGAATTGAAGTTGCCAAATCAAATAAAGGGATCTTCATTTCTCAAAGGAGGTATGTCCTATACTTACTAGAAGAGACTGGTATGATGGGTAGCAAGTGGACAAAATCACCTATTAAGAGCAATCACATATTGCAAGCAGGTAGTGGTACATCAGTTGACTTGGGAAGATACTAGAGACTAGTTTGAAGACTCATTTATCTCTCACATACCAGACTTGTTATAGCATATGTAGTTAGTCTTGTGAGCCAGTACATGC
The DNA here is from genome assembly GCF_054855325.1 of Carica papaya. Classification (NCBI taxonomy): domain Eukaryota; kingdom Viridiplantae; phylum Streptophyta; class Magnoliopsida; order Brassicales; family Caricaceae; genus Carica; species Carica papaya. Next base: position 21,184,911 of record NC_142312.1, on the reverse strand, counting down.
ATGATCCTCGTGAGACTCATTTACATATTGTCTTCCGTATAATACGATACCTAAAGTTTGCACCAAGAAAAGGACTACTCTTTTATAAGAATGGTCACCTTAAAACAGAAGCATTTACATATGTCGATTGGGCTGGGTCCCTAAATGATAGAAGATCAACTACAGGTTACTGAACACTTGTAGGAGGCAACTTAGTCACATGAAAAAGTAAGAAACAAAGTGTGGTTGCCTACTTTAGTGCTGAAGAAGAATATAGAGCAATGGTCCAAGGAGTAATGAATTACTATGGTTGCAAAAGTTAATGAGGGAGTTAAAACTGCTTAAAGACGAAAAACTATCCCTGTTTTGTGACAATAAAGCAGCAATTAGTATTGCTCATAATCTAGTTCAACATGAAAAAATAAAACACATTGAGATTGATCGACACTTCATAAAAGAGAAGGTAGTTGGTGACTCTCTATGCTTATCATGTATCTTCTAACAACCAGGTTGCTGACATTTTCACTAAAGGATTATGCAACAAATCTCTTAAGAACCTTATTTGCAAGTTGGGCATATGTGATATCTTTGTACTAACTTGAGGAGGAGTGTTGATAAAGATTTCACGCTAAGTAGAATACTATATTAATTAGAGTTCTAATAGTATAATTATATCCTATAATTAGAGTTCAATTAGAATAAGGATAATTACTTTATATATATCTTCCCAATATAAATACAAGAAATAAGAAATAAAATTAAAAGTTTATTTTCTCCAAAAACTTCAATATGTCAATCGTAAAGTCAAGGTCTACTTAGAAGAATATATGTGAATATTCTAGGAACAATAATACATAAGATTGAATCACTATAGGTTCTATGACAAATTGAAAAGAAGGTTATTGAGTTACCAAAAGACTGGTATTAGATAGTTTTGGATTTGGTTACATTTAAGAAGATTGAGTCTTTTAACTATAGATAGTGAAATAAGGTTCTAGCAAGAATCCTCATGAATGATAAACTTCTTTTATTTTCACAATGCACTAGGGTTTGAAACATTGGAGAATGCTTCAAATCTTTCTTTGTTTTAACAGCTTGGTTGTACTTAACCACAACCAAGAAAGTTTTTTCAATTCTATCATCTATAAGGAATGACTCGTTTTCTTCTTTAACATTCCATATATTTATAGTTTTCCTATAATATTAGATTTTTATCCAAGATTTATAACATTTGATAATGCCATATGAATTACTAGAACATGTGAAGTATATGGATAACCCAATAACAAAAGTTTCATAAGGGGATTGGTAGCCTTCAATTTTCTTGTTGATTATAAAAGTAGAAAAAAAAGGGAAAAAATTTTAGGAACCATTTTGAAGTAATAAAAACTGATTTGGAAGAGACTGAATTAGTTTGGGTGAACTTGTTTGGTCAAACTTGGTTTTAAAAAGTAAAACATAGCATGACTTATTTGCTTCACGCTATTTCCTCACGCACAACCTCTATTCACAGTGTTTTTCTTTTCTGGCCGCACCCAACCTGCTCTTCTCAGTTCTCTATTCGTGGACGGTTGATTTACCATTGCTCCTTTACGCACGACCATCTAATTCGCAACATCTTCTGTTTCGCCAGTTGATGCTACAAATCCCAACATTTTTTTTACCTGATTTCGTGCACTACAAGCTCAACACGGCCTTTTAATTTCGTGCACTGTATTTTGTGCACGAGACATGCCGCTCAGCTTCAGTCACACAATCCCTCACACTAGCAGATCCTTTTCACACTACCGCAAGCAATCTTTATTTTTTTCTTTTCCAGTCGTGTGACCACGTCTAGCCGAGCTATCAACGAGTCTGCTCATTTTTTTTACCAAAATTCGATCGCGATTTAGTCTGCCACAATGCCTGCCATCCTCTGTCTCCGGCTCCAAACTTATCACTGGACAGACATGTCTCTGGTGATCTCCTGTCTCACTGGACAGACTTGTCTCTAGTGATCTCCTCTAGTCTTGCAATGATTTTTTGTCTCAATTGGTGCTGAAGCATTTTTTTGGCATGCTTCAGATTTTTCTATCTCGTTAAGATTTGTAGCTGGGTATTATTCTTTCTTTATCTTCATATATGTTTTAAAATAATGACAGGAGTAAAGAAATTAGTTGCTACAAGTTCCGGTAACCATTCATCAACTATCGGTACGTTAAAAATAGTAATCTCAATATCTTCAAACAAGAAAGAGGATTGACCCTGGTAGATTGCAGGATGACTTATATGTCTTGAATAGAAGTTGAATTGTCAATTAGAATCAAGCTACCTTCGAAGATAAAGATGTCAATAGAAAAATCCTACAATTGCATAAACGGTTAGGATATCATTCTTTCTTTGCTGTAGAAAAATTATATCTCATATTGTTTAAAAGAACTTCTATAGATTCCTTATTTTGTGATACATGTGAGCTACCTAAACATAGAAGGAGTTCATATCATATGAGTAACCATAGAAGTTCTACCCTTTTTATAACCATTCACTCTGATGTTTAGGGACCTATTCAGAATACATCTTTATCTACTCATAGATGGTTTATTACTTTCATTGACTACTGTACTAAATTAACATGGGTTTATATGTTAAAAGCCAAAAGTAATGTGTTCTCTACTTTTAGTCAGTTCATAAAATGGTATATACACAGTCTGATTCTCAAGTTAAAATTCTAAAAATAGATAATAGTATATAATATATGGATGGTAGATTCCGTGCCTACTTAGAGTTTAATAGGATAATTTAGCAGACAAGTTGTGCTTACACTAGTGAACCAAATGAGGTTGTTGAAAAAAAAACAGACACATATTAAAGGTAGTTCGATCACTAATGTTCACCATAAATCTGAGATACAGTTCTCTCAGCTGCCTACCTTATTAATAGAATGCTTTTGTGGGTTCTTGATATTAGAAGTCCTCTGGAGGTTTTGCAATGTACAAATTCCTATATTGTTCCCCCTAAAGTGTTTGGATATGTTTGTTTTGTCTATGCTATAAATGTGAGTAAACTTGAACCTAGAGCTCTCATATGTATATTTGTTGCATATTCTCCTACTCAAAAGGGCTACAAGTTTTATCATCCATCATTTAAAAAATATTTTGTGACTATGGATGTTACTTTTAGAGAATTCGAACCATAGTTTAGCTTCATCCTAACACCTCTTCAGGATAAGAGTGAAATGGAAGAGGTGATGCCCAGTTCAGTCACTATTGATAGTCATATTCAAATGGAGAATTCCATATCAGAAGATCTTATTCAAGGAGAAAATGTTAGACGATTAGATAAACTAGACTTCAAGAGGTATTCAAGGAGAGATAAGACAGAAAAAGCCATCATGCAGTCTATCCCAGTTCAAGAATCTTCTTCAGTTCCTGAAGATACTAGTGAGTCATTTTCGTCTTGTGAATTATTTGATAAACCCATTGCTCTTAGAAAATGAATCAGAACTTGTACTGAACATCCTATGTCTAACTTTGTCTCTTATGACTCTCTATCTCTCTCATATAGAGTTTTTGTCTCGTTTGTTTTCTCAATGTCTATTTCACAGGATTAGAGAAAAACTCTAATATATCCCAAATAGAAGGAACCGATGATTGAAGAAATGAAAGCATTGGTAAAAAATGAAACATGAGAGTTTGTTTCAACCCACAAGAAAAGAATATGGTTAGTTATAAGTGGGTGTTCACTGTAAAACACAAAGCAGATGGGTGGATTGAAAGATATAAAGCTAGATTAGTAGCTAAAGGGTATACTCAAACTTATGGAGTTGACTATCAATAAACCTTTACACCTGTCACAAAAATGAAAACAATCAGAATATTACTATCCTGTGTTGCTAATCTTGATTAGGACTTACACTAGTTTGATGTAAAAAATGTCTACCTCCATGGGCATTACTGAAACAAAATATAGAGTAATGGCTTAAGAGGAATATGAATTATTATTGTTGCAGAAGTCAATGAATGAATTAAAACTATTTAAAAAAGAAAGTCTATCATTATTTTATGATTATAAAACAACCATTAGTATTGACCAAAATCAAATTCAATATGACCGGACGAAACACATTGAGATTAACTATCACTTCATAAAAGAGAAAGTGGTTGATTTCTCCTTATACTTATATCATGTATTTTCTAGCAATCAGGTGACAGATATCTTCACTAAAGGACTTTGCAACAAAACTCTTCAAAACTTGATATGCAAGTTGGGTATGTGTGATATCTTCGTACTAACTTAAGAGGGAGTGTTGACATGAATATTTTGTTACTTAAATAATTATGATATTTTTTCTGTATAGCTCTTATCATTAATTTTTTATAATTATTTAGAATCCTTATTATAAAGAAAATTTCTTTATTTGTACTTAGAAATTCTTGTATATATATGAATCATTTGTAACACTAAAAATATCGTAGAAATAAAGTAAATATTTTTTCCTAAATTTCTACATAAAGCCAAAAAAGTAAAGCTAGCAGTAATTAAATTCACAGATTATGTACTTATTTGGTGGGATCAAGTGATCTCCATTAAGAGAATAGATGGAGACTAACTGATGTGATATTAGATAGCCCAAATTTAGTGTCAAGGATGCCAATCTTCATCGAGGAGGAATCCAACAGGTTCTGACTCAACTAGGGAAATAAGTTATGGTTTCCTAAATGAGAACGCCCAGGACAAGAAAGTAATTTCATCCCTGACTACTTTCCTAATCGGGATTATTCTAAGAGATGGAACAAGTTTGTTCAAGTTAAAAGACTTAAGGCCCAAGTAAGATTAATGGGCTTGAAGAATCACAAGAAAGTCCAAAATTTAGGCCCCACTCGAGAAGGCCACAAGGCCTTATGGCCGAGATGGTCCACGACCTAAGGATGTTGTACCCATGGATAGCCCACACCCAAGGAAGATGGCCCACATGCGTACCCATGGATATCTTGCATGTATGTTTTGATTTCTATACTTAACTCTAACTTGTTAGGATTTGAACATATTGAGGAGATGTCTGCTAATGATAATGATTTTTCCAGAGTTTATCATGCATTTGAGCATTCCACATTCCAGAACTTTTATAGGCATGATGGTTTTCTCCTTATGGACGGTAAGTTATGTGTGACTAACTGTTCACTTAGGGAATTACTAATGCGTGAGGCTCATAGTGTGGGATTGATGAGACATTTTGGGGTAGCTAAAACTCTAGACATATTGTGTGATAATTTTTATTGGCCTAACATGAGGAAAGATGTTGAACACATTTGTAGTATGTATAGTGCATGTAAGCATGTTATAGGTACAAGTTTATAATTTATGAGGTAAAACTCTAGACATATTGTGTGATAATTTTTATTGGCCTAACATGAGGAAAGATGTTGAGTGCATTTGTAGTATGTATACTGCATGTAAACATGCCAAATATAGAGTTTTACCTCATAAATTATAAACTTATACCGATAACACCTTGGATAGACATATCTATAGATTTTTATTAGAATTTCCTACGTCCAAGAGAGGTAGTGATAACATATTTGTTGTTGTGGGTAGATTTAATAAGATGACACCCTTCATTGCATGTCATAAGCCTGATGATACGATAAATATCGTAGCATACGCTGTTGATCTCGAGTTTCGTACCACTTATCCTTAGAATCTTTATTGTAGTTTCATCTACCAAGTTTAGACCAATCAATCTTTTATGTCCTACCTCTTCCCATCAGATCGATAATTTATAAGATCAACCATTTAATCATATCAATGCTTACTTGGTAACCATTGTTATAAACAAACTCCATTAAAGGTAGGTGATCATCTAATGTCCTCCAAAATCCAAAATACAAGCTCACAACATATCCTCCAATTTATAAATAATTCTCTCTGATTGGCTATTCGTCTGAGGGTGAAAAATAATGCTGAAGGATAATTCGTTGCCATTTGCTTGTTGGAAGCTTACTCAAAACCTGGAGGTAAATATGAGATCTTTATTTGACACCACTGAAACTAAAATTCCATGCAATCTTATTATCTCCCATATGTAAATTCTAGCCAATTTATTTAGGGAATCCATCAATTTATCCAGAGAAGACTTGGTTAACCTATCAACAATCATGCAGATACCGCTATGTACTACACAGGTCTTGGGCAATCCTATCACAAAGCCCATGGTGATGTATTTTCATTTTCATTATGGGATCTATAATGGTTGTAAAAGACCACCTGGTCGTCGATACTTTGTTTTTACCTGCTGATAAGTAAGACATTTAGAAACATACGCAGTAATGTCATTTTTCATGTCGTTCCACCAAAACCAGGGTCTCATGTTTTGATAAATTTTAGTACTATCTGGATATATGGCCAACTTTAGATGGTGAGTTTTTACTAAGATGTCTTTTTTCAATTCATCAAATGTTAAGAACATAAAATATGCCTTTAAACCTGAGTAACCTATCTTCAGATATCTTGAATTCAAAATTCAAACCTTGCTACTATGTGTCCCTCCTTATGGCTATCAGTGTAGGATCTGTCAATTGAGCATCCCTAATTCTCTGAAGTATTAGGGGCTAAGTTCTTAGGATAGCCAAATACGCACCATGTTTTTAATCTCGAAGCTGAATTCCTTATATAGCTTCTAATAATTTCTATTCATAAACCATCAATAAGTCAGTGTACGTGCATTCTTTCTACTAAATGAATCTACTACTATATTGCTTTTACCCATATGGTATACAATTTTACAAGCGTAGTCCTTTAGGAGCTCCATCCATCATCTTTGGTGCATGTTAAGATCTTTTTGCATGAAGATATACTTTATATTCCTGTGGTTAATATAGATCTTAAACATTTTTCCCTATACGTAATGACACAAGTCTTCAAGAAAAGAACAATAGCAGCAAGTTCTAAGTCATGGGTTTGGTAGTTCTGCTCTTGGGTCTTCAATTATCTTAATCCATAAGCTATAACTCTGTCATGTTGCATTAACACACAACTCAAACCTTGATAGGAGGTGTCACTATAGACGACATATCCTCTAATTCCATTGGGTAATGTTACCATAAGTGCAGTGGTCAACCGATTATTGAATTATGTGAATCTTCTTTCACAAGCGTCATCACATTCAAATTTGACATCTTTCTTTGTGAGTCTTGTTAGAGGAGCTGCTGTAACACCTCATTCGTACATGAACTCATAAATTATTGAAATTTCAGAGATAAATAAAATTTTCCCTAATTTTTTTAGTTTAAATTCCTTTTGGCCTAGTTTTATCAAAATAAAATTAATTTCACCTATTCAGGATACAAATAAGAAAAGTAATTAATAAGTGAACCGAAAACAAATTGGAAAGAACTGTAAATAAAAGAAAAAATAATAAATTGAAGGTCCAAGGGACCAAATGCAAGAAAACGTTGCAATTGGGACCTTTTTCCAATTTTGAAATAGGGATCTAAGTGAATAATATTCTCATTTTTAGGGCTTTTTTATAATTTTAGAAAGATGGGACACATCAAGCCTGACGTGTCCAGGGCACCAATCTGCGCGCTCGATGTAGTAGACATGTGAAAATGACAAAGCCATAGTATCATGCATGTCACGGGTGATAAAACGGCCATGATGGTTTCCTGGCCGAACCGATCATGTGGTTGTGATCAATTCTCATCTAAAAGCTTATCGAACGACCATGATGGTTTCCTGACCAAACTGATCAAATAGCTAAGATTGTTTCTCATATGGATTATGAATAAATGATTAGATTTGCCTCCCGTCTAAAAAAATGGATGACCTAGATTAAAGATCTCATTAACAACTTAGATTGTCTTATCTAGATCTAATGGTCATGATTTAAAGAGGTGTAAAAAAACCTAAAAATTCTTAAAAAACACTAGATCTAATGACCATGATTTAAGGAGTCATGATCTGATGATCAAGAACTATTTCCTCAAGTGAAAAGACTAAAATACTCCCCCATCAAACAACAGTCCAGATCTTTTATGAAAAACCTAAGTTTCCCAATTTTGGAGAGTAGTTGTCGTCAAGTAAGGAGAGAGAGAGAGAGAGAGAGAGAGAGAGGAGGCCAATTGGGAGTGAGGGAGGAAGATTGCGATTGGGTAAGTGTGGGATCAACACCAAGGAAGTGAGTGACAATAAAAGAATAAAAGGAGACCAAAAGGAGACCAAATGAGGGACTGATCTGTGAGCAAGAGTGAAGGGAGAATCAGTGGTCATCACGAAGGGACAAAGAGGAAAGAGGAAAAGGTAATCAAGTGTGATTAAGGGACAGAGAGAGTGAGTGAGTCATCGCGAGTGAAGGGAAAAGAGAGGGAGGTGGTACAGTGCCATCGTCGTAGCTGAAAAGAAAAACCAAAAGAGGGAAGAAAAAGAGTCGCAAACCGTGAGCCTTCCAGACCATTGTGAAAACTGAGGGACCTTGTTGGGTTGTCTTGTGACACACCTCCAAAAATTGATATGATTCTTCCTCTTTCCTCCACTACTATTCATTTCAATCCGTCGTGGTAATTTCAACTAGAAATTATTGAGCTTGTGGGAACTAAAACACTCATCCAGGCTCAGAGGGAACAAGAGGAACCTCCTGACACACGAAACCTAAATATACTCTCGTACATTCCCTAATAGAACCTTCAAAGATATTTTTATTTTTATTTTCCTTACTATTTAAATTAGTTAGTGCATAAAAAATATAGTTTAAAGATATTAAAATGCCCGAGTGATTAGAACGATGTTAAGAATGAATGGTGCTTGAAATGAAATTGCACGAAACTCTTAGGTACACTTACTGACCCCAGAAGATTTAGCATAAATACAAGTTGTTTAAGGCATTTCCTTAGCATTTTGGACTTTGTTTGGTGAGGGATCGCGCGAGAAAATTTATAAGTACATTTTGTTCCCCTGACCCAAAACAAATCTTGAAACTTCGATGATCTTTTGGTAACTTTGGTATTGAGAACTAAGTTTGGTGCATGTGAATAGAGGAATTAATGATAACGAGATCTAGACATTGTCCAAGTAATGCAAATTGTTGGGATAGGGTCTCGGTCTATAGATTTCCAAAAATTTCTCGTTGTGTAACACCCAAGTGTTTTTTTTTTCTTATTTTATCTTATTATTTTTATTTTTATTTATTTGAATTTTTTAGATTTTTATTTAATTTAATTTAATTTAATGAAAATAAAAATAAAAATAATGATAAAATTGGGTAAAAATATTATTTGGATTTAATTGAAATTGATTTTGGGAAAAATGGGTGAAAATTGGATTCTGGGGGTGTTTTTGAAAAGAAAATCAAAAATCGGGTGTCAAAACGCAATTTAAAAAAGTTTTGCCACGTTAGCAGCCACGTCAGCGGCCCTGCCAGTAGCCCCGGCCAACCAAGACATGCCGCGTGGCAAGAAAACACTGACACGGGACGGGCCACGTGGGCGATCCGCGTGCGCGTGATCGAACGGCCCAGATCCGTTCCCGCGCGTACGGACGGCCCAGATTCACACGTACGGACGGTCCAGAGTCAATCAGGCATGGACGACCCAGATTGCATCGCGATGGACGGTCCAGATTTAATCCCAGTTAAATCGCGATCGGACGGTACAGATTTAATCTTAATGGACAGTTGAGATTAAAAGGTAAAGGGTATAAATAACCCCACCCACACCTGACCACAAAACCCTAGCCGCCAGTGCCTCGCCAGAAAAGAAGAACCATACGCCGGAGGAGCCGGCCGCCGCCACCCGCCGCCGCACCGGGGAAGTTTTCGACCGCCGATCGAGGTAAATTTTCTTCCCCTGGCTCGTTTTTCGATGCTGAGTCCGTCTATGGCCAAATCGGAGCCAAACCACCGGCCAAACAGCCGAAAAACCCAGTCGAAGTCCAGTGGTGCCGCCGCGACCCCCCTCTGTTTTTACCTCCGATGAGGCCCTTCCCGGCCTCTGTTCGATGCAAATTTTATACCATTGTGATCACCGTTCTTTTCTATACAGGTTGATCAGAGCCAAACATCAAAACACTACTCATGCCGGAGGAGCCGCCGCACCCGAGAGCACCGCTGCCGGTAAGTTTCAGTTTTTTGTGATTTTTTGGCCCATCGAGGGTCCTAGGGTTATTTTATCGCAGGGACCGATGCAAGTTTGGCTGAATTCGGCCGAAAACGGCCAACCCGAGGCAGATCGTCGCTGTAGACGGCGGTGCTGTGGCCGGAGCACGGCAGAGCCGCCGTGCCGGAATTCTGATATTGGCCGAAAGGGGCCCTAGGTCTGATTTGAGATTTTTTGGGACACGTGCAGATACCAGTAGTGCGTTTCAGTTTTCTGAAAAAAATTCGAGGAAATTAGGGACAGCCTGTAGGCGCACTGTAGAGCCAAATTCAGACCCCGAAACAAGTAAAGACCCCTCGCCCTATTTCTTATCACGGTATTAAAGCTAAATAAATAATTAAACTGTACTGTATGACTTTATAGATGTATAATTGATTAAGGTTGCCAGTGGAGTCCGAGTCTGATACAGTGTCGGTCTGTTATTGTTTGATCTAATTTTCTGTATTAAATGTAGCATGATGTTTGATGTAATTATGTTATGGTCTCGTATGCATGAATCATGGTTTCTTTTATTATGGTTTGTATTATGGTGAACCCGATACTGTGTTGTCTCGTTTGGTGTCAATTACTGGTTTACATGTTGTGTATGATTGGATGATTGAGATCAAGAAAAAAAGCAAGTTGGATAATGTGGACAGCCTGACTAGATATCCTGGGAGATGGTGGACGGACCGAGTCTATAGGGAACCCTACCGGGAACGTGGTCTCTCATACGGGACGGGGTATGGAGACCTTATGTGTTTTGGCACCCATACTGGACGGGGTATGGGGACGGCCCGTTTTACCCTCATACTGGACGGGGTATGGGGACGGCCCTGGAATCAGGTTGTAATGTTAATGGTTCACGGGTAGCGGGGACCCCCTATGGATCCCCATGGATACTAGTAGGCTAGTAAATGAGGAAAATATATTGTTTAATTATTGAAATGCAAAGGCGTGGTAAGTATTATGTTATAAAGTCTATATGATTTCATGATGATGATAATGTTATTGCTTTCACATGTTGTTTTCATGGATCTCAGCGAGGTAAGTGGACAGAAAAGATTTTTATGTTAATAAACGAGTTTGTTATAAATTATACTCCATTGGTCATTTTTATTTTCTACCCACCTTTACTTCCGTGGCGGTGAGATAGTGTGATGTCTTTACTGGGCTGGTGTAGCTCATCCCTTATTTAACCATTTCAGATCAGGAAAACGTTGTTCCCGAGCCCGTTCCGCAGGAAGATGGCGAAGGGGACGCCTAAAGACTTCATAGTTATATTTATAGTTCTTATTCCGAGTATCTCTTTCAGTTAGTTTGTTCCTTCATATTTTGAGTACGTTTTGATTATTGTGTAAGGGATATTAATCAAATTTTTTTATTACGCTTCTGCATTTGAGATTTGTAATACATACATTTCATTTAAATTTTCGAGTCTGTTATACGTTCTGATTCATTTTTTGATTTGCATGTGCACGATTTTTCTTGTATGTTTTAGTTTTTTTCATAAAAATCGATTATTTATATGTTGTGGTTCTCATACGAATCAGTTAGGCTAATAAAATTTACATCTTGCATGTATGGATGGAATTGCTTGTTAAGAATGATAAAATAGATATATACAGAAAAAAGATAAAAAATTTAAATGGGTAATAGATTAAAATACAAGGAAAGCAATGGGTAATCGAGATTTTAAGATAAATAAGACTTTAAAGTGACTTAGTTATTTAGTTAAATTTGGATATTTTAAATTGGATGAGCAAGTTGGAAACAAATGGTAAAGACTAAATTGTTTTGTGAAATTTAAGATACCAGGGTTTTAGTAAATAAAAAAGAAAAAAGATTGATAGAGTTATTAACTCAAATAAAATGGGCTTGATAAGACCAAGACACATGGCTATGGTAATTATTTTTAAATAAATACTAAATTCTAATGATTGGAAATAATTAAGAAAATGTTAAATACTAGTTAAGATGAGGTTATAATCGTGACAATTAGAAAAAATTATATAAGAATTAACGATAAATTAAATAAAGATAACAAATTTTTGGAACTTAATAAGATTTTGTGTTGTAAAGATTTGAATACTAGGAAGAAGTAAATAATAAAAATAAATACTTAAGTAAAGTAAATTAAACATTTTGTAAGAAAAGTGGTAGGTGAAAAAGTTAAAAAAAAAATACTAAACCCAACTAATTTAGTCAGTGAATAAGGGAGAGGAAGTTGTGTGTGTGACTGACATTCGATGGGTTCATGGTAAACCCAACTCATGGATGGATGATTTTGGACTTACTCCAAACGTGGATAAGTAGGTATGCATACTTTCATTTCAATCGAGGTCGCCTAGCAAAGTATTGCTACGATCATTTTAATATGTTTGATTTGCGTGTATTCGACTTGTTCATGTAACTAGGGAGATCCTTTTTGCCTCACCTTGATAGTGATATAAATGACATTACGATATGAAACTTTAATAAAAATGAGAATAAAAATAAAATGCATAGAAAAATATGAAATAAATGTGTTTATGTGAGAATAATATGTTAAGGAAAATTCAATTGACTTGTATGGCTAAAATTTTGTGGATGGTAAACCCTACTCATGAATGGATGATTTGGATCTACTCCAGACATGGATAGGTATGTATATTTTTATTTTGATTTTATGTATTTGACAAGTCCATGTAGTAGAGGGAATTCTTTATATCCTCAATGGTATTAGATAAAAATGGCATTAGTAGGTGAACCCTTATAATATCAAAATACATACATATAAATCTCTATATGGAGTAAGTTCATATCATTCATCCATGAGTGGGGTTCACCAAGGAACCCGTCAAATTTCAGCCACACACGCATGCCCTCTCCATGATTCATGACCACACAAGTTAGGTTTTCTTGATTATTCACTCACCACTTTTCTCATAAAATATCTTAATTTATTTTACTAACGTATCCATTTTGTTTCTTACTCTTTTTAATACTTCAACTTTTTGAACCAAAAATTTTGCTAAGTTTGATTCTATTTTCATCTATGTTATGTTGCCTTTTTATCATATTCTAATAATCCGTAATTCCTATTCAACTTGTCATTGATCTCATTTAGTTTCCCTAATTGTCATAATTAAAATTTTATCTTATTTTCTTATTTATTTACATATAACTCTTATAGTTATATATCTTAGCTTTACCAAGAAATTTAATTTAGGTTGGTAGTTTTATTAATTTTATTTGTATTTAATTACCAAAACCTTTCATATTTAAATTTATTATTTTATTTCGTCTTGATTTTAGATTTACTCCAAAAACTATATTTATTATTACTAATATTGTTTGTTTTTCAACTCACTCATCCAATTTAGTATATCTAATTCTATCTATTTAATTAATTAAATCATCCTAAAGTATTAATTTCCATTAAACTACAAATGCCTTTTTACTCATTGTTTTAAAAATTTGTTGATCCTATTATCAATTAATCTAATCATCTTTATAAAGTTTCTTACCATTCCTTTCCATATTATTTTCACAAACCATAATTTAGTTAGCCAATTAACCCACATTTTTGAATTGATTGAAATTTTATATTTTAAACCATATTAGTATATAACCATGAGTCCAATTTACATATTCTTTCAAATTTCTTCAAGCCTTTATTATTTTCACTTACCTTACTATGTTTGTATCATGCAAACTTCATTCATACCATGCAAGAGGCAAAATGCAAGCATAATCTGATTATCATGCAAGGAAAAATTAAAGTATGAAAGAAAAAATCATATCTATGCAAACGGAATGTAAACATAGCAAGGAAGTTTTTGAAATTATCAACCCATACCCTGTTTCGGTAGTTTGTACTACTTGACCAATGTTCAGGTCCCATTTTCGGTCGGTTTTTTCTTCCACCAAGACATGCTTCCATTCTCAACACCAAGTTAGTAATTTTTTCACCATAAATCCTTATTTAACTTCGGGTTTAAAGTACCACAAGTGCTTACAATTTTTGTCGTGCAAATCCTTCACCAACCTTGTTTAAATGCCCTAGAAATTACTCAAAAATGACCTACATAGGACCTTATCTTCTTGGGTCAGTGAATGAACCCGATATTTCCATATAGTTTAACTACATGCACGATTATTTTCTTTCATTCTACTGATTATTTTCTTTCACTTTTTTGATCGTTGACGTATTATACTATCTCTAAGCTGCACTTAATATGTATCTTACTAACTTAAGCTAATCAGAAACGGTACAAAAGGATTCTTGAAGTCACGGGTTTGAGCGTTTACCGAAGGAAGTTCGGGTCCTAGTGCGTTAAAGGGTGTCCTATCGGCTCCGAGTCTGGGTGAACGTGTTAAGGTCCTGTAAACACACGTATTTGCTCGATGCATAACCATTAGGAGTCAGAAATAATGGTAGAGGGGGAAGGAAGAACTTACCATTTTTTCGAATGTTGGTTTCACGATGACCCAGATAGGTTCATTAGGTTCCATGGTTTTCCAGCTTCCCCTTGGTTGCCTACGGCTTGCCACTAACGTCAAACACATATATACCCTCTCTCTCACACACGCACACTCTCTCTTTCTCTCTCTTTTGGCGTGGTTTCTCTTCTCCAGCTCTCTCTCACACTCTGAACTAGGTTCCCTCTCGCACTTGACTGTTTGTCATGTCGAAGGAAGAAGACACCTATATAAGTGAGGGTAAAAAGAGGGAAAAGGATTTTGGCCGTCCGTCGCCATGCAATACGTCCTAGCTTTTGGATCCTTTAATTTAAGGGGCAAAATTGCCTTTTCATTTGTGTTTTGAATCTCGACTGTTGGATTTTCCCTGTACGCGATATGGGTCATTGATTCTCCGTCTCTCTACTTTTCCACGCCTAAATCTGGGTCATCTAATCTCTTTCACAGACGATCGTGACTGTCTGTTTATGCATATATGCTTTTGGCGATTGAATCTTGGCCATTCAGAGGACATATTCGGCATGCGTGGCAATATCTTGGTCGTCCAGGCATCTTTTCACACAGACGCGTGTCTGTGTGTCACCAACACGATACACAGGGATAGGCTCTCTGGACACGTCATACCCTAACACGTCCCATTTCTGTAAAATTACAGAAAGCCCTTGAATCGGTGATTCTCTTTCATCTAGATCCTTACGATCAATTTTAATCTATAGAAGGCCCCGAGATGTCCATATTTATTTCATTTGGGGTCCCTAAACCCTTAATTTGTTAATTTTACGGCTAAATTTTAAATTTTCAAATTTTTTTGGGTCTATTCGTCAAATATTTATTGAAGATTTGCCCGATTAGATAGAAATGATTTCCATTTTGTGAAAATTATGCAAAATAAATTGAAATAATAATGACAAAAATTAGGAGAATTAATTTAACAGGAGAATTTTATTAGTCAATGATTCAAGTATAGATATGGTGTTACATGACTCCAATAGTTTAGTACAGTCTAAACCAAAGTAGATCCAAGAAAATATGTTTTAATTAAAAAATTAATACAATTAAAACTAGTAATAAATTTTATAAATAATAGATTATTCATCTAACTTATAATTAATAAAATTAACTAAACAAATAATAATAATTCAAAAATGAATATAAATTAATAAGCATTAAACATAACAATAGATTCATAAATAATAAACATTTATCCATTCAACAATTAATATATTTAATTAGACAACCAATTATTTCTCTAACATCTTTAGCAAATTATTTATTAAATCAATATGTTTTGGTCAATATAAAAATATTCTAAAATTATTTATTATCATCAAAAACTCATAATGATATCTCAGTCTAGTCGTTCAATAATTCATACTATTACAGTTTAATCCATCTTTATATTCATTGATCATTTCATTCAATATGTATTATATAAGTATTTTGTTTTTTTTTCTCAACATTTGGGGTTTAAAAATAAATTTTGATATGTTCTCAATCTTGTCTCATCTAGATTAAAAACTAAATTGAGTTCTATTCCACTTTTATACTTGGGTTGAGAATAGAATTAAACAATAGTTCATTTTAACTAATTCAGTTTTCTTTTAGGCTAGAAAAAGAATACCTCTAAACAAAATTGTCTTAAATGCAACTGATGTGAGCACGGGTAAGCGAAAAAAATTCTCGGAGACCCAAGCCACATCTCGCAAGTTAATGCCAACTCGCAGGAGGAAAATAACTTGCAAGCTAGGAGATTCCTGCAAGAAGCAGGAATCTCACAAGCAATAGGGAGCCCGCGGGACTACTACTCGCACATCCATAGCCACGTAGATGCCAGGTAACTCGCACGTGCATGTAACAAGATAGTTGTGCATGTGTAGGCCAGCCCGCAAGCACATTCATGTGCGCGAATACATGTAGGGACAATAAGCAAGCACCCATGCCTGTTGGAAGGGAGAATTTGCCGGTGGGAAAGAGAGTCTATTTCCCGCAGGGACTACTGTGACAACTCACAGGCTTTAGGATACCTGCGACCTTAAGAAAAGTTTCAGTTTGGTCCAAGAAGAAGCAAGATTTGGCCCACTTGGCCTTGATCCCCCTTGGCATGCATCACACGTGCAACCATGTGTGATTCACATATGTGGTCGCGTGGATAGGGACAAAAAGAAGTCTACCCGCGCGAGACTTCTTTTCTAGGAAGAAACTTATCCCCACTTGGACTCTTCTCTTTATAACTTTAAAGAATTTCAATTTTACTTAGAAGAAGAGTCACGACAAGAAAAGAAGCCATGAGAGCCACAATTTGGATTTTTAGAGGAAGAAGGAGACTTACTAAAATAAGATAAGGCAAAGGAATTCAATCCCCCCCCAAGCGGGATTTCTAATCCAAGAAGACTTCTTTCACCTGCCAAATTCTATCTTAAAGATTGATCAAGAAAACTTTTTTCTGAAGTTAAATTCCAACAAAAAGAAAGAGATCCATGTGGCTAAGGAGTCTAATTCAAAAGGAAGAGTTCTTTCACAAAGAGAGAGAATTCAAGCACATAGGGAATTCGACCAAGAGTTAAGGTTCTTAACCGAATTCTACCAATCCCTCCCTTCGCTAAAAATGAGTATTTTTCACAAAGGACTCTCCAAGGAAATCAATTACTTAATTCAAGGACAAGCGGAGTATAACACAAGCACTTCAATCTGAATGGGAGACTTCAGTTAATTCAAGAAAGAAGGATTTGTGTTTAATTAAAAATCTAGTTATTTTGCTATTATTTTATTGTTTCCAATATTAAATTAAATTAAGAAGTTTAATTAGGATTCTAGTTTTTGTTTTATTCAAATATGTGAGGTGAATGCCTACATAAAAGCCACCACCCTTCAGTTGTAATTTAGTTTTGAGATCAATAAAAATTATTCAAGTTTACTTTAGGTTTGGTTATTGTGAGTACTTTTTGAGAGGTTGTCTTCAACCATCTTATTGAGTGGATGATTGATTTTACTCATCAAGGAAAACCCTTGTGGTATTTTATCAATTTTCTTTCTTGAGTTGATTTTAACTAATTAAGGTAATTCTTGTAGCCTTCTAATCAGTCCAAATTATCCTAGTTACCTTAGCTAACAATCACAGGTGAATTGTTGGGTTAAGTAGGGAGCATTTATTTAGTGATTTAAGATATCTGTTGCTAATGTTATTTGCCGAATTTTCGATTGCATGTGTTGATCCTAGATTCCGCTAAGTAAACTTCATTAGAATAATTTTTATTTAACTTGAAATGAGTATAAAATATATTTTAAACTCTTTTATTAGTATAATTCCATTAAGACTTTAATATTTTATCTTCTTTCTTCTTATAAAAACTTAACTATAATATTTTTTTGGGTCATTACTATTCTCCCTATTTTTATATCTTGCAACAATAAGTGTTAAGGGATAAAGAGTTGGTGTAAATGGAGGAATAGTTTTGATAAATTGAATGAGGAGCAAAAGTTTGCATTAGAATGTAAATTTTTTTGCAAGATAGTGAGAAATATGACAATGGAATAAAAAAAAGGTAAAGCATTAGTTTGAATAGGTTAAATATGCATCTATAAGGGAGAACTTGGAGACATCAAAGATGATATTTTGTATAGGAGCTTTTCAGGATAGGTAAATTTATACAATCATTGAATACATTCTTTTTTTCTTTAATCTCCATGTTTAAAAACTCAGCTTCAACCAGAGACTTTTGGCCAATATCCATTCTTGAGATT
The DNA here is from genome assembly GCF_054855325.1 of Carica papaya. Lineage (NCBI taxonomy): Eukaryota > Viridiplantae > Streptophyta > Magnoliopsida > Brassicales > Caricaceae > Carica > Carica papaya. The sequence goes on along the minus strand of NC_142312.1, from coordinate 21,166,621 downwards.
GTGTACAAAATTCTATCAAAAGTGTTAACTAATAGATTGAGGGCTTGGTGGATGATATGGTGGAAAAGTCATAATTTGTTATCGTTCTTAGATTGTGTGTCGATTACTTTAGAGGTTATGAATTTAGTAAAGAGTGATAGTGACATTATGTTTAAAGTGGATTTTAAAAAAACATATAACTCAGTTGGTTAGTGGTTTTTAGAGGAAGTAATAAAAAGAATGAATTTTAGTAATAGATGCAGAAAATGGGTTATACATTGTGTGTTAATAAGGATGGCATTTTTGACTCAAATCCACCTAACATGATCTATTACAATTTTGCTAACTAGTAAAGGGTTTGAGTCAGATTGGATTCTAGTTTAACATGCCAAAACATACTCAAACTTGAACCAAACAATATATATATATGATGGATATCGAATCCACCAAAAATAAATTCTTATTCAACCGATAAAATAAAATTACAATAGTGGTAAATAGGGTTGAATTATCAAAGAATTAAGAACTACTTTTCTTTTGTGACCAATGAACAAAATAGTAAACATAGAGGGGATGGGTTTTCTTCTTTTTTGGAGTTTAAAACGATAAAAGGAGGTAATTACTAAAAATAAACCTTAACTAAAGAGACAGAAGGTGTGACATCCCAAATACTAAATGTAGCATAAGAGAGCTAGATACAGAATCAGATTACGAGTGCATTAAAATAATTTAAATGTAGTGGAATAAATTTTACAAATCACTTACAAAATAAAGTTCCAAATTTTACATCACTGAGACCAAAAGTTTGGCAAAAATAATATACAGGCCTCTTCAACATATTGGACTCATTAGAGTGCGGGACAAAAACATGCACTCATATTATCT